>NW_006800167.1:208827-221745 GCF_000485575.1 Poecilia formosa | reverse complement strand
TTTGTATGTTATTTAACTTTATTGTGTTTACAACTGAGTCACAAGTAAAATGAGACACACAACAAGAAAAATCATTTAACTTTTGTATGTTATTTAACTTTATTGTGTTTACAACTGAGTCACAAGTAAAATGAGACACACAACAAGAAAAATCATTTAACTTTTGTATGTTATTTAACTTTATTGTGTTTACAACTGAGTCACAAGTAAAATGAGACACACAACAAGAAGTTGGCTTTTCCCCAAGGAACCCTGAAATTATTCAGAATCCTTAGTTATTTTTAAAAAGTTATTACACATAATATATGAAAATGAATTGTCAGAAAAGATCCGGTGTTTTGTTGTTCTTCACATTAGCAGTCAGCACAGAGTGCACGGTGCCATAATAGAAAATTCACATTTCAGTGAAGCTAGAAGTGAAATACTATACTTAAAAGCCCATTAGTCCTTTAAGGAAGACATTAGCCCTGGCCATGAGGCCCTTTTCAGCATCTTTGTTCCTTGTAAAAACATTAACTGAAAAGTAAACACCACTTTAAGGAACAAACTCATGGCTTCCTACCAGTGAAAAATCTTTCAAAGACTTAAAATCAACAAGGAATGTTGTGTATTCACCAGATTTGCGATTTAAATGTGCTTTTACTGGTGCTCATGCCTGTAATTGCATCCTTGGTAATTATCCTTCATTCTCTCAGGCTAATGAATGTTTTAATGCTCACATTAGAGCATTCATTTAGCACATAACAGCATTTTGATTACAACAAGCCAATTAAGATCAATTTTGCTTTGTGACCTTTATGATTCATTCCGAGTTCCCCAATTAAATGTCATGAATGATGAACCATGAACTAAAAAAAGATGGGACTGAAATAGAGAAATGGACAATGTAATAAAGAACGTTGATGTAACTTTGGGGCTGGACATAAATCTCCAATATGCATATAATGTTTAAATAGTTAGACATCTCCACATTGCAACACACGGTGTTGATGAAATTAACTATCTCCATTCCACTTGAATCCCACAAAAAGTTTTTAATGATTGTATTATTCATATTCACCATATCTGATCAAAGATTCTGTATGCCTTCTGAATAGTCATTACCATTCTCTATAGCCTCACAAGAATTTGATCCTTTCCCCGCAGAAGCCAGAGTGAAATAAATCATAATGAAGACAGCAGAGGACAGTTCTGTTCTCATTTGTACTGCTCAGTAATAATAACTCACAACAGTGGTGACTTAAAGGAGGGATAATTCAACAAAATCATATGGTCTGAATTACGTTTTTTATTTATTTATTAGAGCAACCCCCCAAAGCAGTGGTTCCTAGCAGTGACCACTAATTGGCCTAATGTATGAGGGAAGCAATGGCCCAACTATTACGGTAATTTATCTCTGTTTTCTCAAGTCTGTACGGGAACCAGCTCTTTGCCATGGTGTGATCTGGAACCTCTGAGGTGGTCACATTCAACCTAGAATTGGAAATGCATAATGGATGAGACTGAGCAGCCCAAGGAGAAAGCTGGCATGATATAAGACGAGGAATATCTTGACCGTTACATTAATATGCAGAGAAATTCTAAGCCACGATCTCATGTGGCATCTCGGCTCAGTTAATACTCTTTCAAACATGATAAAAATGACAGAAAGGTAAGCTGATTCTGGGATACCAAAATGATCCTTCTTTAGTGCAATCAGCTTTAATGGCCACTTGCTTAATTCTGGTATTCCTTACATTTCTAAGAAGTTTGTTTTGATTGGAAATGATGCAGGTACCATTGCAAGACAGTGTACAAAGGGTAACATTTCATTTCTCTTTTACAAAACAGACTTCTTATTCAGTCTTTAGACATATTTTCTTTTTCTTTTTTAATCAACTGTGCATTGAACTGGGACCTCCAAGACAGTCACAATGATCAGCAGTGAGCTCCACTGCACCTAATGCGTAATCCAAGGTCTGTTTTTAAATACTGCTTAAAGAGTGAGGTATACTGTAGTGAACGTAGCACCAATTTAAAAAAAAGAGTTCTCAATACATTTGTGCACTTTGAAGGGGTTGGATGAATGTAGCAGTGCATTTGTATTACATCTCTATGCCTGCTGTTCTGGCATGTCACATAATTGAGGAGCAGCCAAACACAGAATTTACAATTGGCAGACGTACGTTAGAATGGAAAACCTCAAAAAAACATCAAAACAATCTAAACAGAAATTGATTGACAGTCATCCTTGTCACCACTAGTTTCAGCCTCTGGCACAACTGCTTGCAGCTGAAACTCCTTTTCCAGAGGAGTTGTATTCTTCAAGTAAAAATTTATCTGACCTGATAAAAATATCAATTCAAACTGAAATCTGTTGAAAGTCACTCATTCAGCATTGTAGGTTAAAGGGAACCTACCATCCTTCCGACCAAACTAGTTGGCATGAGTCTATAGTCAATATAAAATACACGCATTACGTTTTTTGCACAAAAATCATTCTCAGATAGTGAGATTTCACACAATCAGTTCTGATCATTTTGAACTCCTTTCAGAATAAGCTGTTTTAGGGGTCTGTCACTTTAACGGAAATAAGCTGTTGTTGGCCACGCCCCCAAACTCAATGTTTACACTTGCACTTTATGCACGTGAAAATGATTGTAAAACCAATTGTACAACAATTGCAATTGGTTGTGCAATTGCACAACCATACATCTTTGATTTCGAGACAGACCCAGAAGCAGAAGAAGGGAATATGTGTCAACAACAAAACACTTGTGATGGCCAGACAAAAAAAAAAAAAAAGCCTGTGTGGGTTTTGTTTTTTAGTGCTTGGACTGCTTCTAGAATCAGCCGAGACCCAAATGGAAGTACAAAAAATTTGCAAAAAGTAAAATTTGCATAATAGGTCCCCTTTAAAGTCAACAAATCAGCCTCACTTTTAAGCTACTTACCATCTACCCTAACATTCAATGGCATTTGGTGACCAAGAAGTTCACTAAGGTTGTTATTTTTAAGAAAAATTTATTATCTTTAAAAATATAAATTTCTTTAACAACAGATAATCTTTTTGCTTATTTGATGAAGAGGAGTTGTAATTCTGACCATTTATTCTATTGGTCAAGTTGTAGAAGCTGTTGTAAAAGCTACTTTTTGTGCTTGCAAAAATAGCCAACTAGTTCAAAATTGAACAAATTATAGACAAGTCAAAGATCAAATTTTATCTTATGTTATCATATGACTAGATATAATGAAAACTAGTCCCAAGGAAATTTGAAAGAGCATGTTAAAACTCCTCACTCTCACCTTTTCTTAACGTGAAAAACACATCACGGCCGTTGTCCTTATCTTTCATACTAAGCTAGAGGGAATAAGATCAAGTAGATAAAAAAAAAAAAAATAAATAAATCCCAATCATTTCATTAGCATATAGAACCACACATTAAAAGTGTTAAAAAGCCTTTGGTGTTGAATCTTTCTCAAGTGACAGAAGGGGACTGTTATAGTCACTCAAAACAACTGTATAACATGGACAGATAAACTACCCACTGGAAGGACTGGAAGCAACAGGAAAAAGTGATATGTATCTAGCAGATACAGATAGTTTAAAATATTAAAACTGAGAGTAGGGTAATGCATCATCGCCGCCATAATCTAATCTACTCAGTGACAGCAATCCTTGACCAGGTTTTTATCACAGAAAGTGAACAGGGCTGCCTTAAACTCAACAGTTTCATGTTGAAATGAAAGTCAGCATGAGGTTAAATGCAGCATTCTTCACTGGCTCGACAAGAGGCCAAAACAAGTAAGAGGATAGTTGCAGCTCTATGCCAGGCAATTAACTGGTGATTTGGCACAGCAGAAGTATCTTTCCAGGTGTCCCACTTTGTTCTACATATGAATCTTGTGTCATTCAACGCCTCCCTTTTCTCCTGATCGCCTCCCAGGCATCGCATTTGTTGTGCCAATAAAGCTTTTTATTTGGCTGTGGGAGATGGAGAGGAAATGTTCCCGCACTTAGCTCTGTCAACTTCTACTCTTATTAACAGCATTCATTTTGTCATCGTCGTTGCTTAGCGAAAGGAGTTTGCCCTCTAATATAAATTGTTAAACAAGATGAGCAAAGTGGCGTCATTCATTTTGTTCTTCAAGCTCAAACAAGGATTATGAGTTTTTTCTAAGAGGAATTATGAAACATCCCTCATCTAGTTTTGATTATCTCATGGTGCCTGGTGGAAAAAGTGGGTAAAATTGTCTGGTAATGTGCTAAACTGGTTCAGCTCTTCCTCTCTACACTAGGGGAAACTTTGTGTGTTTTGACAAGTGAACAAAGATCACACTCGAGGGTCTCTGAAGGTTGCATTCTTGGGCGACTTTTATTCAATATATGCTTGTCTTATCTCAAATCAAATACTACTCGCACGTCTCTTACCCTTTGTGTGCTTAGGATGCATCAGTGAGTGGACGGAGCACAAACGCCTCCAGGAAAGACACATATTTTGCTCCTAAAAATGCATGGTTAGATTTCAGCTCTCAACCAAACTCAAAGAGGCTAAAAACCACACTGCATGAAAGAAAGCCATGTGTAGTTAAGGACTGAGGCTTGAATTTTAACAACCACAAAAAGTCTATAATAGAATAAGCCTCTTCTCATAAAACAGACGTTGCAAAAATAAAGGCTTCCCCTTAAAAATAGAGCACAAAGGGTGCAGCGTGTTGTAAAAGTAGAGCGAGCCCCCGTACAGAGGCTAGAGTTCTCTACACACTCATCCTGGGTTCCATTCCTGACCCTGAGACCTTTGCTGAATGTCTTCCCTATTTTCTCTCGTCTCCTTTTTTTTTATGTTCATACAGCTTTGTCTTCTCAAACCCCCAGTCAGTTGTGACCGCTTGTACTGAGCCAGGATCTGCTGGACGTTTCATCCCGTTAAAGGGGAGCCTCTCTTCTCCACAGTCCGCTACATGCATGCTTGGCCTGAAAGATTGCTGTAAAGTCAATGACACGACGCAAGCACATTTCCTGTAAAGCACTCTGAATTATCTCGTGGGTAAGATGAACTTGCCTCAATCTATAACATAGAATAATATGTTTAGGAGAGGAATAGGTTTTGTTCTTTGATTTCTACTTCAAGTCCACATCCTCAGGGCACACCCACACTAGTCACACAAGAGGATCTGTTTAAGATTCAGTTAAGTTTCATTTAATTGTATTTGGAAGCAATTTCATCTAATAAAACACCTTAGACCTCATTACTAAATCCAATCAGTTGTGAGGGAGGAAAGTATTTCTTCAAACCAGACGGACTCTCATTCTCCTGGTTTGCTGTGGCATCTTCCTTTCCCCATCAATTGTTATTCAAAGGGAAAGTTCATCTTCAATCACTGAACCAATGATATTGTATTAGCAGCAACAGCAGAAATGAAATGGGTAATATGCTGTGAGAAACACTGATAGATGAGCACCCCGACCCTTACAAGACCAGTCCTCTGTTACGCTCCCTTTCACCCCAATTCTAATTTATCAAATTCAGACTTTTGTCACCTTTAAATTGGATTTGGCTGGCGAGAGCGCGTTACGTTTCATCCAAGCTGAGGCCATGTTTCACGAGGTTGCAACACTCCACTTCCAGATCAGAGCGATATCAAAACAACAATACAAATTTAGGGCAGCATAGACACTAATTAAGACCAATCATCTCAACATCCACAGGCACTACAATGTTGTAAACAGCACAGTGAGTGCTGCATGATTACAAAAGTGCAATACAAAAACAGTCTATTCCTGCTCAGTCTGCCCCCTGGGACATCAACAAGATGAAAAAAAAAAAGCAAAAAAAAAAAAAACATGAAAAGTTTCTTCGGCATTAGGAGTAATGAATGCATTTCCCTTTTATCGTGTCTGTTGTGTATTCAGTCAAACTGTGCTCGCAGACATATTCGAACATTCAGAGTTTTAAAAAAGTAATTTGAAAAGATGCTGATGCAATTTAATCTGCTCCAGACGTATTTATCACAGCTTAACATTTCATCTTCCCTCACCCCCCCACTTCCTCATGTTTGGAAATATCACTCACCTTTCTTGTCCCCAAAGAACAGAGTTTGTTGTGCAGGGTTTGACCACTGGAGGGAAGTGTTATCATTGTAATCCACACGACAGGTCATGTTGGCTGTGCCCCCCTCCACCACCGTCACATTCTGAGTGATGGGGAACTGACCCTGGCTACCTGTGGGATTTGTAAAACACAGCGTGAGAAAATTGCTATAACAAGAGCCAGTTACATATTGCATGTTAACATATTTTTTTAATTATATCTTTTCACTAAAAACTAAAATCAAACTTTTCTTTACACCCCAACATAACAACTCCGAGTTACAATATTCTCCCTCAAAATATCACACAAAGCTTTAAACTGCCATCGCGGCTAAAGGACTGATGTTAGTTTTTCTCGTGACAATAGTAAATGTTAGTCACCCAGACTGCCTTCTGTGTTGCCTTATTGCAAGTACCTAATTGGTAGCATGGCCTAATTAGAGGTAGTCATGTTCTGCTGCAGAGTGTGGATCTGTAGCTGGGTGGTAAATTGACACATAATCCCAGACACTGTGGGCCTTCGATCCAAGCGACTGCCGTGCCCCAGAACAGCCGCTTGTTGCAGTGTGCCCAATACATCCAAATGAGACCTAATCACCCAGCCTTGCTGGATTTTACCTTCTTATTCCACATTTGTACTTGTCGTCTCAGAAAAGTCCCCCTAATTACATTGCAGGAGTATTTTTATCCTGTGTGCATTTTATTAAACTCTTCCTAGCTACAGAATCACGTCTTAAACTAATACTCTTTAGAAGAAGGTGATTTTTTTTTTTTTTTTTGAAACCCAAATCCTCCCTTTTAAGCATGTCAGGAAGCAACAGTTGCATTAGAGCTCTTGAATTTGTGTCGAGGTTGTTTAGGACTGACAAGCTAAGGAGATTTACATGTTCCTCTGGATTTTGTAGATCTGCTCTGCTCTCTGTGGGTACACCTACGTCCCTGGATTTGAAGGTGACATTGTCTGTGCTACAGTTCACCGCAGGGACTTTCAGCTTGGGGAGCAACTGTCTGCCTCATTAGTCCCACTCACACATGGGTGCAGAGGACGATGGGAGAGCCAAAGATCTGTAGACCTTCCTTGACCTAGATTGTACTGATGAAGCCAATCGTCTGCTGGAGGTGAGGGGAAGCTTGACCATGAACGGTGAATGAAAATAAATCCATCAGACCTGTTAACTCTCTTTATGTTCTTATTTGTTTTGGCATCAAGTATTTAAGGGACTTAGATACTTAAATAGACTTAAATAGATTTCTTAGGAATCTCTTTTTTTATTATTTATTCCTCCAATATAAATCAAGTTATTAAACATTATGAAGTGGAAGGAGGATCACACAAAGTTTGCCATTTTTAACATAAAAATCTAAAAAGAGTGGCATGCATTTGTATTCAGCTCTCTTCACGTTGGTACTCTGAAGTGAAATCCATTTAGTGAATAGATTTTAATTGTGTGTATTTTATAACAAGTCTCAGCAAGAACATTTATGAACAAACACATTAGACGGATCAGGGATAACAGCGTGGGGAACTTCAAAAAATAATTATGTAAAAAAAAAAAAAAACAACTCATACTTTCAAGATCTCCTAGAGTTCTGCCCAAGTCTTTATTCATAAATGAAAAACATGGGATAATTCGAAAAGGTTACAAGACTTAAAATCTGTGGACCGGGGGGGGGGATTACTGCCGACAACATATTCGCGTTTGTAGATAGATTTTTACCCAGAATGCAAATGGAAAAAAACCGTGAGCGAAACGGTGACTGGTACTGACTAGTATATATTCCATTGAGGGAAACTAAGTTTCATATCTGCTCAAGAGCCCCCCTGGTGGTTGAAGAAAAATCCACATATATATGAAAAATAACACTGAATGCTCTCTGGTATTGTTCAGGGGGCCAGACCAAATGAGGAGGCGGGCCAGATCCAGCCCGCAGGCCATAGCTTGGGAACCCCTGATCTACACCATGAAGTATTGTGTTAGCAGCAATACGAAGCTTCAGCAGAGACAAGGAAGATAGTTGGAGTTTGTGGGAGGAAGAGTAAACGAAATACAGGTTTATCCCAGAGGAAGTTCTGTGATTCACTGGGGCAGAACTTTACCTTCCACAGAGCAACAGACTTACATTTTCACCCAGTTACCACGGAATAGAATGGCTACATCAAAGTCTAAAAATATTCACCCTCTTGGATATTTTACTGTTTTTATTGCTTTCACAAATCAATCATGGTCAACAAAATTAGCCTTTTTCGACTAATTTTTTATTTTTATTTTTATTTTTACAAAGAATCCCGTTAATATCAATGTGAGAACTGATTTTTAAAAAATAACAATTAAATAAAAAATATTTAACATCATATAAGGAATTGCATATTTACCCCGCTGCCCTCACAAGCCTATGTGAAAATATAGACATTTTCATACTATTGGCTTCCAAAGCCATTTTCCAAACTGCTCCAATCTTTTCAAAGATTCATCATCACCTCCACTGCCTACATACAGACCGGTGACAAATTAAAGAGGAAAGAAACAGAATCACGCAGAGCTTCTTTGCTATAGCATGGTTTGGGTTCATTTGTGCTCCCAGGTAGGGTCAGGACAAATCAATACAGTTTTTTTCTTTGTGATCACCTTTACTCTGTGATGAAACATTTCTGTCCTGATGGGAGTGGTCTCTTCCAGGATGAGAATGCCCCTATCCATAGGGTCACTGAATGAATTGATGAGTGTGAAAAAGGTGAATCATATATTTTTGGTCTATGCTGCCTCAAGAACTCAACTAGGTTGTACACATGTGGCAGAATTCAGCTTGAAGTGTCAGAATTTGATTACAAGCGTCTCCTCCGAAATGACAAAAATGGCCCACGAGGGAGTATCGTCCTGCTTCGACTGCATAGGTCTAACTACTTGAAATGTGGAACTTACAGAGAAACTTTACGGAAATATTTTGTCTGTACATAAAAACTGTTAAATACACAAAAATGCAACAAAAAAAAAGAAAAAAAAACTTAAGTATGCATTATTGCATTCAAAACGATGCTATAAGTTCATGAAAAAAATGGTCGCATTATCATTCCCCCCCTCATATAATTTCCCCCCTATCAGTACTGAAATGTGTTGATTGCTACATTATGTCTATGGTTGGAGTCTTTTTCATGGCTGTAAATATCTGAAAATAAAGTAAAAAAAAAGAAAAGACATGAGATACAAGCATAACTTTGTAGCAAAAAAAGAAACCAAATTATGCCACAGCTCTATGCAAGAATTGAATATTTAAGCTAACAGTTTACACTTCATTTTTATACTAATGTTTTCAGAAGAGAGAAAAATGTGTTCATCTTATGATTTTCATTTCTAAACTAAATAGCTCCACATGCCTAAACTTCTTGGAGACATTGAGAACCTGTTACAGCTGGATGATTGACAGGAAACATGGACCTAAAAAGAGAGCTGTCAGCCAAAATGGTAGAAAGGAAGAAAAAAAAAAAAAAACTCCTTTTAGATTGTTTGTACCTTTATAGAGGAAGTGCAACCAAAATGGACAGATTGTAAAAGGGAAGCATTTAAATAGATCAAACAGGATATCAAAGCATCAGGATGGAAAACTCAAAGCAAAATGCATCAAAAAGAAAAAGCACAACGACCGAAAAGAAAGATAAACGGAGTCAATAAGCGTATTAAGGAAAGCGAGACTACAGTAGTGGATGAGTGGATGAATGTGAGACTCAGGAAAAAAAAAAAAAAATCAGGAATCTGATTTGTTAAAGCAGATTATGCTTAAATATTTATTTGGTGCCGTCACAATGGAATACATATAGATGACTACCTAAAAAAAAGTTCCTACAGTTACTGGTTATATGGGAATCTCTATTAATTAAAAGAGAAATTCCCATTCCGTCTCCTTTTAATTTCTACTACTTAAAAAGACGAGCCAATGGTAGTCAGCACCTCTACACTGGTTGCAATTAAAAGTAGCTTTGGCTATGAAGTCATTTTTAAAAATGAGCATGGACCCAGCCACTACACGAGCATAAAAAACGTTTTCCAGGAAAGGAAGATCCAGAAAACATCCAGATCTTAGATTTAATGAAAACTTTTGCTGAAATTAATTTTAAAAATATCATGACAAGGCTAAAAATGATACAAACTGTGATGTATTGCTTCATCTAAAAAAAGTGCTGATATTTGCCATCCATTATCTTCCACTTAATCTGAGGTCGGATCGCAGAGCCAGCAGCCTGAGCACAGAGACCCAGACTTTCTCTCCCCAGTCAGTTGGGCCAGCTGCTCCCTGGGAATCCCAAGGCGTTCCCAGTCCAGCTGAGAAACAAACTTCTGACCCCATCTCTAAAGGAAAAGGGCTAGTAATTGCAATAACATCAATTGTTTGTTTTTTTCCAAGCTGCAATTCAAAAACTATGAAGTAAAATAGTTCAGTGTCGTATTTAAAATGGTTTCTGTTGAACATCCAATAAAGTAGTAATTGCATTTTTTAAAATGTATTTTCTACAGAAAAAATATTGCTAGTTTTCTGTGATGCAATTTGCAATGCATCACAAAAATGAAATGATTACAATATTTCCTGAACAAATGAAATTCATGAAGTACTTTGCTTTTATTATCTGCAATAAAAGCAAAGTAAAAAAAGCACAACAGAATTTTGAAAACAATAAGTCCCTAAATGAGTACATACTTCAAATATGCATAGGAATTGATCAGAAGTATAAAAATAACAATCCCGCTGTATTAAACATATGTTTCCCCAATGATCCAAAAAGATATCATACATATATATATACACATATATATATATATATATATATATATATACACACACCTGATTCGATTAAAGTAGAAAAAGGCTACTCCAGTAAAAGCTGAACCTGGCAATATCACCATGAGCTAAGAGATTATAGTCCACACTCAGGTGGGCCACCGGCACACTGATCATCAGTCACAATGTCAGCACACATGAGATTAGTCAAGCTGTTTGCTGTGCTTCACACATTTAGAATGCTGCTGACACATCTCTATGGTGACATTAACTTTCATACGGAATCAGGTGACACTTTCCAATGAATCAAATATTTACTGCACTGCTAAAATACGTCAAAATGTAAATCAGGTGAGGAGATTGCATCTTGGCTGTAAACAAAATATTTAATGATTAGATTTTAAAGAGGAACCATAGGAACAGATGTCAGCTAGCACATGGCACAGACTAAATGTAGACGCCGCTTCTTTCTGCGAGGGATAAAGTCTGTGCAGCAGGTGCAGTGTGCAAAAAATGAATACAGATGTTTAAAATGGCTATCAGTTGAGTGTACATTAGCAATAAACTGTTTCATTTCATCTCAGATGAGCTCTGGCTCTTATCAGAATGCAGCTCAGACCATAGCCTGATGAAATCTGAGCTGGGGCAATATTAGATACAAAGAATATGATACTTATGTTATTGATTCTGTTTGCTTTGTGGTCTGATTCTGTATGCAGAAAATGTGAGGCTACACCTCGAGGGAGGGGTAAGAAAAAACTGACGTATGGTTTTACATGGACGGCTTTATAGCTCCTCTCTTTGTGCCATTTTATTAGGCTTTTGTGGGGCATTTTTGGAAAATGTAAGCATAATGAAAGCCAGCTGTGTAAATAAATTTACCGAATCATCTAATGACCAGTGAGCCATTGCATAAGAGAAACAGTATGAAGAATATCTCTGTTTAGGAGAACAGAGAGTTAGTGGAGGAAGAATGAGGCTTACCACCCCAAAAACCTTTCTCAGTTTCAGCTGACTGCACCAAATAATGGAAAGCGGTGGCTTGATGAATGGCTGGAGTGCAGTCAAGCACACCACTGCAGAATAAACTGTAAACTGAGCGGGGGCGAAAGAAAACAAATAATTCAAAATATAGTTCCAGAAATGCCCTCATTCATTAGGGATTAATAACAATGATTCATTTTCCCGTGGAATGATTTCCAGGCAGTTATCAAGCAGCAAGTTCACCTCTCGTGCTTGATTTTGCAGAGGCTTCTTTGCAAATAGAGGTGTTGGATGTGTGGGGCTCCACTCAGCATACTGATGAGATGTAGTAACTACATCGCTTGCCAGTGATAAAATTCTATGAAAGATCCTGTTTACACAATTCATCTGTTTTGTAAAATTTCTAAAAAGGATCATTTAATACTCTAAATCCCTTTTAAGCCCTGATTGATCAAATGTAAGCATTAGAATGTGATTTTTTTTTTTCTTTTTTTTTAAAAAAAAAATCAAAACAGAGAAAACAAACGTGTTCAGTGTCGCGTTCATAAGTGGAACTCAATTTTTGATCACTAGCAACTTAATTATGTGGATTTTTACATGATGAACTTGAAGTGGGAGCAGCTCACACTCATGGGAGGAGATGACAAATTATTTGGCAGTAAACAAAAGATGTCCATTGTGGTGGAGCATTGTTTTGTTTCGTTTTGTGGCATTTTTGTTCCTGCTGTTTTACTTTGCTTTAGTGATGGATTCACATAACAGATTGCATTAAATACCCATCACATAATTTTAATCATGTGGGATATTTTCAATTTAACACCAAATCAGATGTTCATCTTGAGATGTTATTTAATCCCCCTGCCCTCTAAAATATTTTTTTAGGCTATCAATGACTCATAAAATACTGAACACTTCAATATGCACACACACAGATCTTGATGGCAGTGGAGGTTTTGGAATTGATTTCAATCAGCACAATGACAAGTGACCAAAGGTGGATTATTTTTAGTCAACCAAGAAGTTTAGGATACAAAATTAGACTCTTGAAAGCTGAAAAAGGTACAAAAATGTTTTTAATAATGCATCTGTTTTTT
>NW_006800167.1:183797-207954 GCF_000485575.1 Poecilia formosa | reverse complement strand
TATATATATATTTATGTAACACTGAAGCTTAATCCCCTTTTCAATAATCAATGAAAACATTGTTATTGATACTACAGTTCTCAAACCCTAACTGAGCAAAAAGCTAGCTAACTTGCTAACTTTTTGTATTGACCAGTATTTTGACAAATAAACTTTGCTTATTTAACCCAAGTCTTTAAGGTTAGAAGGTCTCCTGCCAATATTCCTAATTTTTACCTCCCTCTGCTTATTCAGCATCAAGATCAAGACGGGGCCCTTCAGGGTCCAGTCCAAATTGTTAACAGTTCCAATCAGAAGCACCATGTTTAAAGAAGCACCATGTTTTTTTGATCACTCCTTGTACAGTTACAGGGCCTGGCTAGTAAACACTAACCAATGACATTAACGAATCAAAAATGAAGGAAAAATATAAGTTAATGTCAGAAATAGTTGCTGGTATAGGGCTAAGAAGGTTCTGTGATTTTATATCCTAGTTCCACGTATACTTAAGCCAAAGTAATTTTATTGTGTTGCTGCATTTCAAAAGACACCCATTACGAAAGTAACTGAAGTAACAAAGCTAATGCTCACACAAAAAACGAATTGAAAAGTGAATACTGTTATTCAGGAGCTGTTGAATTAGACCTTGATGACAGCCGATGATTAAAACTGGAATCACTTTGGAGTTTTTTGTCAGTGTGCATCATCTATTGCACGACTTCACTTCAATGTTTCATAGTCATAAAATTAATCTTACAATGACTACTGTCAGCATGATAGTGCAGCATGTCACCAAGTTTAAACTATTTCAAAGTAGTTTATTGAGAAATGAATTCACTGGACTCCAGCGGCCTCAATAGTCACTAATTTTCAGTCCAGTCCATCTCATGTGTGGCACAGGAGTTTGCATAATGGATGTTCAGTCTGGAAATCTACAGGAGTTGATAATCATGACCAATATGGACCAGAATGTTTCTGACACCATGTAGCATCTACGCCACAAGCAATAAAGGAAGCTCTCAAAAGAACTTCCCTTGGTGTGCATAATAAGTGAGCGTTTATCTTAATGTTCTGGTGCATTTCTAAGTTTAAAGCTAAAACAGTTATTTCCAAAGTCCAAAAAACTACTGCCATCAATGGATCCATGAATGAAGGTAGTCTGGTTGCCATGGTGACTGAATGCATGCCAGAAAAGAGATTATTAATGGACATTAACATCATCTTCTTTGTATTGTTGGTGGTATTTGCAAGGATAATACTTCACTAGTTTAATATCTCATTGTCGGAGATGAAAATGAAAATGTCCTTGTTACGTCTATAGGATGGGTGTTGTATAATACTTTGTAGTCTCACGACGCATGAAACTCATCTTAACCATTGCCTCTAAATGTTTGACATAAACCAGCATGAAAAATGTATCCGCCACAATTTTACATGCTACATAACTGTTTACATCTAGAAACCACTGATCAGACCCGGAGTCAGAATCTGTGTCTGATGATGAATTCAGAGCTGAACCTTCCGAGATGCAAACAACTAGAAGACTGTAGAACTTCTGAAACCATGGATTATTTTAAATCAAGGTTAAAGCCCTTGATTTAAAAGGGTTGTCTGCAATTAATAACAACTGGAGCATCATACATTTACTCTGTTGTACATGTTTTCTTTACTATTCTTTTATCATGCCACTGCGACACACTCCTTTTTTGTATTTTAAACATGTTCCTTTAAGTTGACTTGCTGGTGAAATGTGCTGTATAAATAATGTTACCTTGCCTTTAAAGGCTCTTGCTGGTGACAAAGATATAAGAATTTGAACTTTTTAATAAGCATAAGAGAAAAATATGTCAAAAATTTCAGAAGCAGCCTCTCCCACACTCTAAGCGTGATGCTGAGACTATTTGACAACAGCAGGAAAGGTGGGTGTCTCCCGCCTTACAATTCTGAACCTAAATCTATGCAGCAAGGCTTTAGATAATGCTCCACTGCTGAGGAACACACCCAGATAAATCCTGTGAAAATCTGAGAACCTTCTTCATACTTATATAATCAAGAATTCAGATGAACTTTTTACCGTTTGGTTTCTTTGTCTTAAAAATCAAAGCAAGCCACTGTACACATTAGCGATGAAGACTATTGCCTTGTGAGTTAACATGGACCTAACTGAGGAACTAAGATAAACACATCTGTTGCTAGATGTTAATGAGTCTCATCAGCTATTGTCAATTGCTGTATTGTTGCAGGATCATTTACTGTTGATCGTCCATTGTGTTTAAAACCTCCTGGCATGTTGTTTGCACAATCCAAATATCATCAAATTGTCACACCCTTCTGCTGCAGCGCCTTTGCTTGAGCGTATCGGGATCATAGGCACTTTAACTTCCACCTCAGCGGTTCTCTCGTCGGATCGTAATGTGAAGTGCATGGAAAGTGCTGCGTGTAGAAGACCTTAATTATGCTTCCGAACTCTACTGTAATGTATGAAGATTATTGTAGATGAATAAACTAGCCTTTGTACCACTCCTTTCTGACAACCAAACACCAATTCCCCTCTTTGTCACTGTTTTATGTATGGCTCAATTCTAAAAATTCAAGAGATTCATTCATGATGACGGAATTCTGCAAAGCATTGAACGAATACAAATGCACCCATTTTTTAGATGTTTTAATTAGTGAACAAATTGAAAGTGATGTATACTTTTTCCTACGCCCAGCAACTGTTGTATGACTTTTTGTTGGTCTATTACAGTATGTAATAGACCTTGAAAAATGTGGTTGTAACATGACAAAATGTAAAAAAAGTTTTGAGTATAACGAGCTTACAGAGCACCTTATTAAATTTAGTTCTAATTCAGTTTATTTACATGGTGCCAATTCACTCCAATCAGACAGATTGTTTCAAGATCAATCACACATATTCCAATTCAGTCTTAGTTATGAAGTAACGCAGTCATTTTAGCTTCATTATTCAAATTGGGAAAACGTTTTTGCTGTAAGGGAAACCCAGCTACTCAATTTGCAACAATTCCTCCTCTTGAATAAACATGTAGCTGTTGACAGCTGATTGCATCAAGTTTTTTTTCACTTTGCTGCAATCACTCATGCAGAACACTTTATCAATATCTTAAAGTGCAGTCCAAACTACATCAAAGTTTTTCATAATAAAGATTTGGGTCAGCGAGCCAGAACTATTTTATAAATATAACCACCCTTGGCGTCCCCCCACTGATTCACATGTAGCCACAGAAGAATTTTAGATTAACACAATAACTGACTTGGGCAACATTTAAAAAACTGTTCTCCCAAGCGTGGGAAGAAGAATGGTGACTGTGACCAAGGGAATGTCCTAAGCGGAAAAAAGTAACAGAATGCTAAAAGACCAGGGCTTTCAAAATGTTTGTTTTTTATCTTTTAAACATCTAAACTTAGTTTGGTCATGCTTTCTATTTTTGATAAGAATAACATAAACATTGCAAGCATAAAATTGTGGCCTCCTTCACATTTTTAGTGTGAAAACCGAGAGAATAAAAGGAAATCAACATAAAAAACCATGGATATCCAGGGTTAAATGATTTGATTCTTTCCATGTCAATGAAAAACTCCTCAACAACATCCATTAAAGTGCAAGCATCAGGTGGTTTTCTTATAATGAGAAATTCTCACAGAAAAGACTCATGTATAGAAAAACCTGAAGATTAGACTTGGCTCAAAAAGATTAATTAGAAGGGAGAAAGGATTTAATAAACAGGATCTCGGAAACAAATGAAACCAAATTCGACCTGGATGAAGCAAATACAACCGAAAATACACGAGAAAAGAGTGAAATAAAGTGAAATAAGTCAAGACGCACAGCACCGAGCATCATCTGTAAAACACCTGGATGTGGAAGAGCGAAAAGGACTTCAGATGGCACTGGGTCACTGATGATTTGACACCAGACGAAGGCGGCTGAATGATTTCGACATATACTGGCATGTACTGCTCTGCATTTTAAATGCAGCCAGGTTTGACTGGATTGTGCTTCAAGGTGGGCGTATGACAAAAAAAACAAAACAAAAAAAAAAAAAAGCCAGGTTTGACTGGATTGTGCTTCAAGGTGGGCGTATGACAAAAAAAACAAAACAAAAAAAAAAAAAACGGTAAAGATTCCCATGAGTATTTCAAGGTAATGTAGTGAAATACATTGAAATGGACAAATTAGTCATCCGAATTTGAAACAACCAACTGCAAAAGTAGTATGTAAGTTTTCAATATTGACTGAGAAGATTCCAGGCAAATAATGACCTGGACAGTAACTAAACTAAAACCATAGAGAGCAAATCAATAACAGATATCGGGGGTTGAGTTTTGACAAGGGCTTCAATATCAGTTACTTATAGAATGGTTTGATCAGCAGATCAAGCCGGTTCTTGAAATCAGAATGGGACATACTTATTCATAACGGTCATATGTTCTGAAAAATATTTAAAAGAAAAAAAAAATCTCCCATAAACTGACTTTCTCACCACAAGATGATTATGTATGTCTAACAGGTATGCATTTGAGAAATGTCAGAATGAAATAAGGAGGGCAATGAAGTTTTATGCAACAATTCTTAAAAAAAAAAAAAAAATCATGTCCTTCATATTGTATTTGTATCTGTAATTTCACTGATTTCTAATTCCCTGAAAACATATTTGAGAAATTTAGTTTTGTAAATTACACTTTAAAATAATCTGAGTGCTGATTACATTTAATTCCCCTGAATAAGCTGTCGGCGCAAAATAGAGAAGTGATCCAAAGCTAAATCCTAACATTTGATTTTGATATGACATTAAGTTTTTGGTATGAAAATCAACTAAAATTCTAAGCGAATAAAAGAAAGTGGGAGTGAATGACTTCAGAGATGATAAGACTGTTTCCATCTGCTGGCTCGTGACCAAGTCTCGTCATATCTGATTGTTTGTTTAGTGACCTTTCCTGAACAAGAACAACATGGGCTATAACATATTTCACTTAATTTATTACTGCTTAAAAGGTCACATCTGTCACCTAAAACAATCATTTACTCTGGCAGTGTAATTTATGCCCCACTGGTTTAACCTCAACAGAAAAGCATCCCTTGTTTAGCGCAAACCTGCTGTTCTGGGGATCTCTGTAAATGATGCAATTTTAAAAGCAATCAGCCCAGTGAATTAGGGAGATTTAAACAACTGTTGTGGGGGCAGCAGCTAATTAACACTAAATCTAACTCTGATCCATTAACTCAGGATAATCTGTAAATTACCCGTCCAAGGTGAATTCTAACACAACCAGTTTGAGCACTGTCAGCTTTAGATAATGTCTCTATTTAAAGTCAACGGGGAACATTTCAAATTCTTGCAAAACAAGCCCTCCAGAACGAAGCTCATTCAGTCATAGAAAATCCATATACAATTATGGTAAAACATTAAAGGCTGTAATTACTGGAGCCTAGACTTGTAATGTCACTCTCTGTCACACACCATCAAAATATAAATACAACAAGGATCGGTGGGTTTATTTACTGTACACAGGTCAGTTATAAGCAAACACTAAAGCCCGTGTATTGAAAAAGCAGCATTTGTCTTGCATGCTGTGTCACTTCTGTGCAAATGACTCCTAAGTTTTTACTTGTACTATAAAACATTTGGTATCGGTCTCACTGCAGAATCTTATCAGGACACATTAGTCTCTGCTCATCTTTTATCTCAACCGGGATTACAGTGATTTCCTACAATGCTTCCATGAGCTGCAGACAACACAGACGCAAGATAACCCAGCAGCGAGCACACAACTGAGTATCAGCCCAGTATTGTAATCATAGTCTGAGCTGATAGTGTTATTTTAAATGATGCAGTCACTTGATTGAGCTGATGAAGTCTTTCACAAAGGAAATAACCAGGACAGAGTGAGCTGTCTGTCACCCTTATCCGCCATCAACAAAAAGCACTTAGAGCCTGTTAGTGAATGCCATCGGTGCAAAAGTGAACCTTCCCCGGCAGAGAGGTGGTTCTGAGCCTCGTCCTCCCCTGTGATTTCCCACAGTGGGGGAGGCCGGGAGAAAGGGTAGGTGTGCTAAATCGACAGAACTGGTAATAAATATCCCTGCTGGGAAAAAGTCTTTGGAGTAGTTTTTTTTCTTTTTTTCTACAGGTAAAAAAAGAAGGGAAAGTTAGGAAAGGCAATATATCAGCTTTAGAATGTGGGTCAGAAATATGGTGCTGTCTCCAAGAGAAATTACAAGTTCAAATTGTATTAGTTACCATACTCTTGTTTGTTGCTCCACAAATTGGCTTTGGGATTATGTTGCTATATGGATGGTGTAGTGAGGTAGCTGTTGGTTTCTTAACCGTCACCCCCAAAACACTTGCATGTTATCCAGAGGGCCTCTGAGGAGACCAGTGTTCTCATGACAGCTAAGGGTTTTAAACAAAGAAAGAGAAGAAGCAACAAAAATCGAATTCTGTCAGAGACATCTTGGTGAATTTAAATAAAGCCTGCATAAATATGTTTTTTATAAGTGACAGTGTTCACTGGTTCAGCCTCGTGTTTTACAAAGTTTACTTATTTTTTCATGTTGCTATCTTAAAAAGGTGCAAAGACCAAACTTATGTCAACTTCAAAATACGTAGAGATGACAATGTAGACACGCTGGTTAAATGAACCAATTTGACTTAATTTAATGCACGTTACAAAAACACTCTAAAGTTGAGTTTCTAGATGTCCACTCATTCTATTGTTTTCATTCAGGCTTTAGATTTGTCCGGTTTTTAAAATCACAAATTATTTTCCTTCCACTTATCAATAATCCATGACTTTGTGTTTTTCTATCAAATAACACTCCAATTAACTACATTAGCTGCTGTGGTTTCAATATGGCAACATGTGTAAATGTTAAGTAGTTTAAACAATACAACACTTCCAAGGCAGAGGAGGTATCCTCCATTTTTATCCCAGTGGTCTGATTAAAAAAAAAAAAAGACGACAGCATTACCAGCTGCATTGCTAGTTTCAACTGCAAAGAGTAAATTTGTATCCAGAAAGAAGACTTTTCACACAATATTTTTGCTGAGTTTACTCTTCTCATACATTTTTTTTTCATATTTTGATGAGTGGTTCACTTTTACTGTGCATTCATATTGGTCAAAGCACTTCTTCATTTGTTGAGCCGAGTCCTGCGAGGGGTATTCAGAGTCGTGTTTTCCATTATAATGACATCATGTGGGAAAACCCATCATACGTTCTTCCGGGAGTTTTCCTTTTCTATTTTTGAGTTTTCCTTTTCTATTTTTTGACTCTTTTTTCTATGTTATGAAAAAAAAAATTACATCGCCATTAAGGCGGAAACCTGACAAAAGCTATTAATCACTATTAGAAGCTGCTACATGTTGTTATATATGTGGTATTATCTTCATAATTATTAATTCAAGTCATCAACCATAATTAGAGTGCTGAAAGTGCTGTTGGAAAAAGTGTTACACTAGATTTCAGAAGAACAAATGCTGAATGTGTATCTCCTGTTAATTAAAAACGACCACCCTAATTGCTTCTGTAATTAAGAAGCCCTGCACTTTGGAAAAGAATGTAAAATAAAATCTGTGTACTACATTCATGTAAATGAACATTAATCAGTAGTTTTGGTTGAAGTCACTTCCAAACTACAAAAAAAAGGAAAAAAAAAAACATTAAAAAAAAGCACACAAACAAAAGCCCCACACTAACAACAACAACAAAAAAAAATATTATTTTTTTTTATTTAGTTAGAATTAGAAGCACGGAATTTCAAAATACCAGATATTGAGGTAACACTTTATTTGAAGGGGGTTGAATAAGACGGACATGACACAGTCATAAACACGACATAACACCTGTCATGAACATCAATAAGCCTTCATGAATATTACTGTTTAAACTTTACCTTTAATAACATAAAGTTACCTAATTTTTAAAGTGCAATCAGTAATACTTTTATAACAAATTTATGTCAGTAATGATTTCTTGGTTAATGTCAAGTTGTCATAACAAAGACATTTTGAATAATGTCAACTGTGTATTAAAAGTGTCATAATTTACCGAATGACGCTTTATGACAACAGTCATAAATATTCATGAAGGCTCATTCATGTTCATAACATGTGTTATGTCATGTTAATGAAAGTGTCATGACAGTCTTATTCACCCCCCTTCAAATAAAGTGTTACCGATATGGATTCTAAAAGTCTGTTGTCAGTAATAGTTGTCTTCTTCTGAGGTTACAGAGATTTTACACTTTATGTTTGTGTATCTTGGGTTGTTTACATGCCTGTTTCCTAGTTTGTTTCAATTAGATTTTTCTTACAGATTTGTCTTCGCCTTTGGTTCTACTTTGCTAATTACATACATCACCTACTCAGCAGTTAGCCTTTTGCTTTTGCTTTTCTGTCTTACATCCTTTTTTTTTCTTCTTCCAGTTATGCCTGTGGTTACTTTCTTTTGCTTTCTTTAAACTTGTCCATTTTTTTTTTATCTCTGTGCATTTTGCTGCAAACAGAAAGTTAAATGATTTTTTTTAAACAAAAAAATCAAAAGGACAGAGTACACCATGGATAGATCCAGGCAACACAGATGCACACAGAACAAATAACCACGTCTGCTGCCACAACTAAAGCCAATTTAGAGTGGACAACTGAGCTAACACACATGTTTTGATGGAGGAAGCCGGAGTGCCCCTGTATGTAGGGGAGAATAAATTTCACACTGCAAATCCTCAGCCAGGATTCATTGCAACAATTTGACAGTGCTGACCAAAGAGCTCGTCTGTACTAACCGCTAAGCAGATTCAACCTATACCAGGATGAAATAACACAATTCAGATGATCTAAAGCCAGTCTCCAGGGACAAACACAGATTATTCCAGATTTGGTTTGGGTTATGCACTTAAGCCATCATACTGGATGAGGTTTTAACCTAAAATATGGGTGAATGTGATTAATGCCAAAGAATAAGCTAAAAAGAATTTGGGGTTTTTTAAACAAGTAGCTTTCTTTAATATTTTGTATATTTAAGTAAATTTAAATGTACATTAGATTATCAGATAAAAAAGTAAATGTTGTGTCCGTCTATGTTGGCTTTTTGACTAACTCTTTGGTCAAGGGGTAAATATTGAAGTTAGCTATCCCAATTGTTCGCTTCAATTGTTCTGGGTCTCGTCCAACCTGTACCCATGCTTCTCCAAGGTTGGAGAAGCAGGATTCAATTTGTATTCTCCATTAATCTGGAATAAACTTCCAGAAAACTGCAAAAAACGATGGAACAGCGAGTTCCCTTTAGATCAAGGCCAAAAATCCCTAATTTAAAAGGAACTTGACTTTTGTTTTTTTGCAAAACTGAACGTGATTTTTAGTATTTAGTCCAAAATTTTGCTATGTTGCTTTTTGGAGATTTCGATGTTGACATTTGAAAAAATGTTAAATTTCTTGCTTGTTTGTTGTTTTACGTAAGACACTTTAAATTATCATGCTGCTGAAATATGCTGTACATATAAACGTGCCTTGTCTAGTCAGTATCACACATTATCATGTCATGATTTTCAATGAAACCATATGATGGTCTTTAAGAAATAATGAGTCTATTTTTCGTCTAATATCTGACCAACAGCTTGACTAAACAACTTCTGTCTCAAAATTATTTGTTTTAACCAAACAAAGCAACAATTATTATGGTGACGGACCACAATAATTTCCTGTCAAGCAAGTCATCGAGGTAAAATTCAAAAGCATGAAAAGCAATGCTCTAACCAGAAAGACTTTAATATAACTTGGAACTAAGTAGGGAGATGAAGACAGAGAAACTTTCCTCTCACTCCTCTCCTCTGAGCTGTCCTTGAATCAGGAATACGCCCCAGCTGCTTCACTGGAGCTGCACGGCAGCTCCATACAGGGAGGAATGACTGGGAGACGTGGGCAGCTCCCTAGTGTGAATCTATACATATGTGAAGCAGCCCGTATCTGGGAATGAGGGAGTAGGCTTAGTATACCTCTTCAGAAGAAATCAATGTTTGAAAGAAAAAAAGAAAAAGAAAAAAAAACATACATAGAGAAAGCTTCATTCAAAGCAACATATGTTAATGCTTGCTGGGCTCTTGGGGAGATAAAAGGTTGATCCAGACCTTTTTTATTGGAAACTGTGTGCGACATAAATCATGTACCAAGAAAATAGAAACAATAACTCACCTTTCGCTTTGCTTTTTGTCCCAGCCACTGATAGCATGAGGGGATAAAACAAGGAAACAATAAGTTAGATAGGTGGGATCAAGACTTTCTATTGATAGCGTTGTGTGTTTTTTTTTTGCTGTTGTTCTTCTTTCCATAGTCAGAAAAACAACATTATTGAATAGTAGAAATAGAAGCAGAAAATAGGGCTTAGTTAATGCTAAATGAAACAATGAAATTATAGTTTATAAAAAGGCAAGAAACAAATATTATACCATTTATATTCCAAAAAACTCATAAATGGCCAGTTGCATTTTTCATTGTATGTTTGATAAAAAAAAACTAAATGAAGAGCAAAAAGTTATAATCTACAAAGATAAATACATTTAATCTACATGTGAATGGTGAATTAGGTTGTAGATTTTCTAACTCAAAGGGAGGAAAACTATTCACATAATATTGCAGTCAATTTGTGAAAGGGCTTATAAATGGAAAAATCTGTTTTTGTGACAGCTTATACAATGCATGGGTTGCTGTATTATTGACCTCAGTGGATGGGGTACAAGAGAAAAAAAATTGCTTTTTCTACAGTCCAAACTGCAAAATTAGATTTTGCTCGAGAACATGACGGAAGCCTAATGAATATTGGGAGCACGTCCTTTGCTATAATGAGAACAAGATAAATATGCTCAGCTCAGATTATTTGGCATGAACTTGACCTGGAATTCCTGGTCTAGGAAGTGAGGAACTCTTACCATAATTTAATAATACGAGGGTTGCAAAGTGCAAAAGCTTTTGGGACATGAAATTTAAAGACATCACCAAGAGCTCCTGTGAATGTACTGAAATATGAGCTGACAAGATGACTTCCATTCTCCTGCAGCTCAAGAAAGGAAGAAAGTTCCAGCACGATAACAATTCAAAGCATACCACTGAAATCAGACAGGAGTTTCTAAAAAAGAAAGTAAGAGCTTTGACACATTTTGGGTATTATGAGGTGGAAGTCAGAGCAACCTTCTTCCCTGCAGCAAAGAGAAGCTGAAAAGTTCCGTGAATAATGGTGGAAAATATCTGCAGAATTTTGTGTATAACTAGTATCTTCTTTGGTCATATGGACTGAAAAAAAACAAAAAACTAAGCTGTCACAAAGAGTCAAAGTTAGATTTGCCAGCTTTCTGTTTTTTTATTTTTTGCAGAACTGAACAATTAAAAAAAAATTTTTTGACAATCTTTTATTTTAGGCTCATTTTATTTTATTGTGAAACAGAACGTTTAAGAGATTATTGAGTATCTGCTCACTACTGAATAAACAATAGCTATTATGTTGTTAATTAATCAATCATTGATTTGAATGCTCACTACTATATTTTAAACGTGTTGGTCTCTTAAGTGAGCATTGGAGCAAATTCTTTACCAGTCTGCAGTCTGCTAAGTGGCATGTGTCTTAGTGCTTTTAGTGTAAAACTGCATAGTCTGGGGTAAAATATAATTTACCAAGCAAACAAATTCAAATATTTTCCTCTTGCAAACAGTGCCTTTTACAGCCACGTTTTTACAGGAGCAATATGCCTTTTTGTCCAGAGCAGCCAGTTGTGCCTCGGAAGCGCTTTCTTGCTTGTTTTGTAGGAATGGGCAACCCCTGGTGGTACGCACGATTCAAGAAAAATGTAAACTGATGATGCACAAGTTGATGTCTGATTTGTTGCTAATCCAAAAGGCTGCTTTGGTGAGTTTGGATTGGATTTAACAATCACTAGTATGCAGTGCTGCACATGTAGACTGATCAGACTTCCAGTGAATATTTCTAATTTTAATCAAGATTCTTTATAACACAGTTTGACACTTGCAAAACCTTTGTTCTGTGAGTTATTTTACTGTCATTACAATGAAACTTATCGTTTAAAAAACACTTTGTGACAAAAAAAACCCCATAATTTGTTAAAGGAAATGTTGAGATCATTATCAGATCAGTATTGTTTCATAATGTGTACAAATTTTACACAAAGGGCTTTTGCAGGGGGATTAGGAATATAAGGGTTTACACCACTTCCTGATTGTGAAAGCAAATTGGACTATTGATTTGCTTTCACAAATCAATAGTGAAAGCAAATCATTATTCCTTTCAGTGATTTGCAATAGTCACTGTCAACCCTCAACCAAATAGAGCACAGTGGAAAAAGAATGGCAAATTAATTTGCTGCTCCACTAAATATATCACTGAGATGGAAGATTCATACTGCTTCCTTAAATATGATGAAGATGAACATTGCCCTTTCAATGGATATACAATTTTTAAACTGCTTTTTCAAAAATCCCCCCAAAAATAAACGTTCTTAGAAAGGTGTTGGATGGGGCATTAAGTTTAGCACTTCAACTATTCAGTGCATGTTTGAAACTAAGAGCTCTTTCATTCCAAACCAATGGGAAGAGTGAGCAGCCCCCCCTGCTGTGCTCCCTCACATTGGATATATCTGGGGGAATAAAACGGCACTTGAACGTGTTACAAAGATGGCTTTTAACTCTCAGTTCAAATGTGCAAGCTGCACCTGTGCAAAATGACTTTACTTTTGCATTACAGAAATGATTTATTGGCAGAGTTTGTCTGTCGATAAATTAAGTAGTAAATAAACACTGAGTTAGATTACTAGTGGTTCAACTTTAATTGTCCAACAAAGTTGTAGCTCAGTTATGTGTTTTTTTTATTTATTTTATTTTTATTTTTTAAGTCATAATTCTGTTTGTTTTTGAACAAGCAAATTATATTCTTAAAAACTTTTATGGTAATGGCATTGAGTTTTTATTTACTGCCTCACAGCAAAGTTCTTATTACACAGTTGCAGCTAAACAGTCTCTGAAGGAAGCAATAACAATGGTTGATGGAGTAACTGTGCATTCTGCACTAAAAAACAAAATGATCTTACTCAAATTTACAAAGGACACATTGCAGACTCTTTTTGCTTTCTAAAACGTAAAGCATTGAAATGAGAGAATTTTGTCTGGATTTTATTTCTAAAACACTTCCTTTCATTAAAAATACTTAAATGAATTTGAACTGCTTTATGTTGGGATTGTGAATTTCTTTCACAATATTTAGGTGGGGAGAATAAATTAAATTCAAATTCAAAAATACTTTATTAATCCCAAAGGGAAATTAAATGTTGTAGCTCATATTAATTCAAAATTATTCAAAGAGTTGCCGTAGACGTTGATGGCTCTGGGCAGGAATGAAATGAATTCAATTCTAACCTCTATGGACTAAACTCATAGCTAGTTCTTGTTAGGAATGATCTTATATACTGCTACTATACAACTGTAGCTTTATTGGAATAATAGGTAAACACAAGCAGGAGATTGCGAATTATTATGAAATGATGAAAATAGTTGATGCACTTCAAAAAAAAAAAAAGAATGACTAAGTAATCAAATATGAATTAAAAATTGATAACTTGTTTCATGCACATTCATGTAAGCATGTTATGCATTATTTCAGAATATGTTACTCAGGCTTAAACAGGGGTCCTTTGCTACAAACGAAAATGTTAGATACCAACATTCTAGTGTCTTGTTCATGGCTCTGACAATTATTTATTTCACATTCAAAAAATATGACTGTGAGGTTAATTGGTCTCTAAATTGTATATGGTTGTGACGGCATGTGTGAGTGTGTGTGTGCATGACTTTTATCCAATGTGTCTGTGTGTTGTCCTAAGATAGTCTGTGCAACCTTCTGTGGAGGAGCAGATGTATACAATGGATGAATGTATAAGTGATTGCCTCTTTTGTAAAGTAAAAAAGAGAAAACAATGTTGTATGTTAATCTAGCTGTGAGATCAAGTCTGTTAAGGGGTAGAAGATATATTAATGTTCTCTATATATGTGATTTTCTGCTAAATTTAAATATTAAACAATCCCAATGTCCAGTTTTGTTTTTAGGTCTGGCCTGCTGGCTTTGATGCATCTTTATTCTTTGTTTACTTTAAGCTGGATAACTGGACAATGTGATTTTAATTTAATTGAATTGTTGGTTAAATATTCAAGAATAAGCTGAGCAAAATGCATTACTACAGCTGTTATGGCACCAAGCATATGTAAATATCTTTTTTTTTATGAAATGAAAAAAGGCTTTTCTAGAGAGGAACACAATACTGGACAAAACGGCAAAAGCTGTGAAGGGAAAGCTGGTCCCTCAAAACAGTGGGTCAGGTCCCTTGCTTCTCCATTTAACATCAAACTATCACTGGGAAGTAAACTAAAAAATTTACAAAAATCACAAGAACACAGGGAGCCAGAGCCAAACAAAAACAAGAATCCAGAATAAAAAGCCAGCAGGATAATCCAGGTTTAACAGGAAGAACCAGCAAAGAGTGAGAGCATTAGAAGTGTTAAAATACTGAAGAGTGAATGTGGAACAATGGACCAGCATGATTGGCTATATGATTGCAGGTGTGAGGTGAGAGAGAGAGAAAGTAGCACACGGGGCGAGGGAGGATACACAGGGGACAGAAAATAAATCTAATACTAAAAGATAATTAGATCTAAGAAACATAATTAAACTAGAGTAACAAAGAATAAATAGGGACAAGAAAATAACTAGAATCACTAATAAAGACTGAACTAAGATAAAACACAAACAAGACCGATCAAAGAAAGAAACTAAGGAACACAAAATAATGAACACACCTCAAAATAACTCAGGATTCTAACACGGATATGTTCATACTTTGACCAAAATAATCTGCTATAAACTCAATATTACAAAAAAATATATATATTATAATGTCAGCTATAAAGAAATTAATGTGCAGTGCAAATTCAAACTTTGGTCAGTGAGTCTTCTAAGACCTGTTGTTTTAAACTTCTTTTCTCTGATAATATTTAAAATAGAATTAAACCAAAATATTTTTTTTATTAATTTCAACCCAAATGTGACTTATTTAGTTATGTTATTCTTTTCCAACATACTCTTTGGTAGTCTTGGATAATATGTTAAAAATGAGGAACTTCAGTTCATCTATTCTATAGCCTTCAAGCCAATTTGCCCGTTTAAACGTCAGACCAATCTATGTCAGTCAAAAAGAAATCAGAAATTTAACATGAGTAGTTTTTATTCGACTGCTTTTACTCAAAGCTGACTGCTATCGTTTTTCTTAATCTGTCTACCAATGCTGGCTCATGGAAAGATCGATACAGAATGTAGAGTTTCTGATAGCATGCATTTTATGTCGTCAATACCAGCAGCAAACGTTTAGTAAAGAATTGTTTGGAATGCAACTTTTGTTCACTCCCTTTTCCAGTTGTCAGGAAGGCCCACTTTGCAAGCCTATAAGATATTCAGCTTGTCAGTTGGAGACTCACTAAAGTAAATGACATGCATGATAGTTGGCCATGATGATAGTTGGCCATGATGCTAAAGGGCACAAGAGAGATTGAAACAATGTGATCTCAATTAAGTTTTCAAATCCAGCTCGACTCTTAAGTACATATGAGTTACAGGCCGGGGTGAAGTGGCCATGTGTGTGGAGAACTGGAGAGAGCTGTTTTTAGGAATTACAGCTAGAATTAAAACTGTCGGACTAAGCATAAACTGAAATAAAGGAGCTTCCGCAGCGTTTTCCTTTTATGACAAGGGTTCTTCTAAAGGATAATCATTCATTGGGTCATAAAATAAATTCAGCAGTCACTATGGCATGTCACCTTTTTGCAATAAAAGTTTATCATCAAATAAAAATGTGAAATAATTGAGTTCACTGAGCCTCAACAACAGATAGTTACTCACAAGGTCCTTTGAAACTGCTTTAACTTATTTATTGGATTAAAAACCTAACACAGTATGATGTGTTGAACCCTGCAGTGCTGTTTCTAAATCAACAAAGGCCTGAATCAGTTCTTAGCTAGCAAAGGACTGGGTCAGCAAAATAACTCTTATTGGGTGTTTTGTTTTGTTTTTTACCCAGCAGTTTTTAGTGTGACATTACTCAGTTTAACAGATAACAATTTTCATGATCATTCTTATCATATTTCTAAAGCCATGAACATTGCATGAGCATTTGTATTAAACAGGCTCATCAAAGTCATGCTCGTGTGTTTATCCGCTGTACATTCTTGATATATGTTGGGAATATTCCCTTCGAGTTTATAAATACCCCATCTGTGGTGAAGTACTGCATGCCCATGAGTCTCTGAAATGTTTTATTTATTGCCAGTTAAATGAAAAAGATTTCTCATGCCCTCTGTGTTTAAAATTTAGAGCAAATGCAAACCAAAGTAAAAATAGTGGTAATTTTGCTCATTATAGTACTTATAGCTGGGGGTTATACTGAAGCCTTGTGGAGAAAAAAAATTACTATTTTTGACTTTAAAATAGGTCATTGGCAACCTGAAGTGTGGGAAAAGGACAAAATGCTTATCTGCAAAATAGGTCATCTCCTGGTAATTTGTGACAAAACTCTTATCAGATGAGGAAACCAGGAACATCAAAGTTGATGCATGCCAATCTAATGGAGAATTTGTTGTTTTTATCACTCGTTCATCTTTCCCACAATTCTTTGGTGTTACCCGTTTTTGTTTGGGTAGGAAGTTATTAATCTACAACTCTCCTGCAATAGTGTTGACAAACTCAGACACAGTGATAAGAATCTCATTCCTGTGAACGGAAAGTGTTTGCAAGCACAGAGGAGGTATATCCATAAATTTCACTTAGAAAGAAAAACATTTTGACATTCCTAAGAGAACTTTTACTGAGAACCAATAAAATAATCCAAACACCTCTATGTAAGATTATATGCATTTTATATACTATAAATAAAATCTCATGGTTTAATGTGTCAGACATTTAATATTGATACATCAACGGGTTTAATCATAAGAACTGCTGTTGTATCTATTATATCTCATCAACCAACCAAAGAAACTAAGAGAACAAACTGAGTAGAGTTATCCAGTGCCCTCTGTTGGGAGTCATTCCTAAACGAGTTCAGACAAAGAAAAAATCATTTGAAAATGAGAGACACCAGAACCAACAATGTATACAAGCTGAAGGCTGCTGTTAAAACAACCTGGGTCTCTTTGAATTGTCTTGTTGCTGAAAATGTGCTATATAAATAAAATTACCTTACCTTTAAAAACCTTATTGGGGCCACAAACTGAATAGAGATGGTTTTTGGAAGCTGACATTCTGCTTTAAAAGCCCATTGTTTAATTATTCTTATGAACTGTTCTAATGTTCTGAGAAATTGAATTTTGGGTTTTTATTAGCTGTAGGGGACTTTTTTCCCAAAATGACAGAAATAAATACCTGGAATACACAGCTGTGTCATGAATCTACATGAAATGAGTTTCACATTTTTTTTTTTTTTTAGTTAAATTGCTACAAATTTTTATAATGGCGTATGCCCACTTTTATACTTCAAAACATACAAACCTTCAAAGTCCCATTTGTAATTAACTTAGCAAAGGGATGTCACAGAGTAAACAAACAATCAGTTTGGCACTTTCAACATGTTAGTGCTTTTTTAGGGTTTAATTTGAATCTGACAAATTGACTCGCACATAGCAATAACAACATTACCTTTAATAACTGAATAAGCTTGACTAATGGTTTTGATATATTGCTTTGGACTAAGCGGTTCTTTGCTGATTTGATTAAGAAAAGAAAAATGCTATTTCCTAATGAACCTGAAGACATCCAAGTATTAAATAAATAATTTCCAAGCAGCACATGAAGAGCACTTGCCACTTGACACTGACAAACATACATCAATTAAAAACGCAACAGACGGACACACACACATTTTGAAGGAGGATAATTGCCTCATCTTTGCTTATCACAAACATACAATAAAAAAAATATCCACTTATTTGCAAAAAATAAATTATGCCAAAAGTGAAGAAAAAATATAATGATTTAATACTTTTATTTTTATTTTAAAGAATGAATTAAACCTTGACAATGATGAAAGGAGAATAAGCACAGGGCAGATTAATGTAATTTGTTGAAGACCACAATAACAAAACAGATAGTAGGACATCACCGACTAAAGATAAGAAAGAAAATTGGAAAAGGAGAAACATAGCAAGGCAGAAAGGTCGGGTACTGGCAAACACAACCGCCAGAGGTGTAAATCATGAGCACTCAGCTTACATCTTACTTGTATTTGAACTGATAAAAAAAAAAAAAGTGACAACATCCCATCATCATCTGTCAAACACATTTCTGTTGTGTGCTGCTTGTCCCTGTAGTGATGAGTTTAACCAACCACTGAGAGGTTTGTCTTCTCATAGTGAGAGCTGACCTCAGTCCCTCGGCTGGCCGTGACTGAGGTCACTGCTCTTCCTTTGCCAACGTCCCACAGCAAACTCTCCAAGGACAATCTGCCCATAAGTAAACATTTGATGGGAAAGCACTTCATCTTTATGTCAGCTAACATCCAAATGCCCTTAAGGGGAAATCACAAGATAATTTCAGTGAACAGTGAACCTAGGCAGTTATATATGGTGGTGGCTCTGAAAACAACAAGATTCTGAACAAGTTGTACCTGCTTTGTCTAATACTAGTCATTTTATGTATGTAAAATAGAAATTAATTCTTTTGCAAAAATGGTTTTGTAAAAAAAACAAAACAAAAAAAACAAGCGGCCCAAGCCTTTCAGCACTGTACTGCATAGTAACAGCAGTAATAAAAATTGCTGCTGAAAACATAGTTTTAACAGGTCATGCTACTTTTATAATTTAACTGTTAAACTGCTGGAAGGCTGAAAGTCTATTTTAGATTCATTTGTTTAACAGAGTTAAGGTATAATGTTTTAATTACTCTTTATCAAACGGCAACCCATATATATTTTTATTAGATCTAATCAATATGTTCAGCCTAAAACAAAGTAAATGCTAAAAGGTTAACAAACAAGAACATGGCCAAATGAGGATAGAAATGTTGACTGCTTTTTGAAAATTTCCAAATTATGGTAAGGGTCCATTTACTAGAAATGCACACATAGAGTGATGTTTACATATTATAATGATAACTATGTGAACAATACTAATCACTGATAAAAGAAACTAAAGACTATGGAAGACCTATCTGTTGTAAATTTATATTTTTGTTACAAGCTGGTGAACCACTTCTCCATACGCCTAAATACATAATTTTTATACCCATGTACATACCTTTGAAAATTTGTTCAGTATTTTGTGGAATTATGGAGACCAATAATTCTAACATTGTTCAAATGTCATTTCTAATTTGAAGTAATTGTACACTAAGTCCGAGAAAGGTTTATACAACGCCCCATTTCCATTGATTGTGATTCAGATCCCCGTTTAGGGGCAACTAACTCTCCAATATGATTAACTGTGGCTACTGATCAAAGGGAAATAACTAAGTGGCCTCCTGCTGGTATTATTCATTTGAATCACCTAAACCACAATTATTTAAAATCAGTAGTTGCCCAAACAAGTGTGAAACATCTCCTATGTTAATCCAATTTAAACAGACACATGGTTAATGTGAAATGTACGCCTTTTTTTTTTTTCTTCTCGCAGCTCTGCTACAATGGTTCTCAAAACAGTTGAGCAGCAAAGCAGAAATGTAACAAACTAAAACATTGGTTTTTAACTCTACAGGTTTGTGATATAGTAACTCAAGCACTTTTTTCAGCTGTGTTAAGTGAAACACAAGGTCAGCCAAAGTGTAGTCTCTGTCCCTAAGCATTACCTGTTAGACGTAGTGTAGTGTGCCTGCCATGCTGTGCATGCCAGGAGGTTATGCTTCAGTCCAGCTAAGCTGTATTTGATGTAAACTCAGATGTTTCGAAGTAATTTTAGAGAGCCCATCTACTCAGCCACTCTGCACCAAATCAGGTTTCCTTCACTTACAGAAAATTGCTTGACATTATGTGGCTGCCCAGATGCCTTGCTGAAGCCCCACGCATGCTGATTAGAGTCTCCGCTTAAGGCGATCCAGAATTCCTGAGTCCTTCCAAGTCTTTGTGCCACCGCCAAAGATAACAGCAGGAATTCACACCACAGCTGTACACTAGTTTATGCCAGGCATCTTGCGGATGCTGTCCAACTACATATCTATATGTAAAACATGAAGGAAATGTAGACTTAAAAAAAAAATAAAAATAATAAACTTGTCTGCAACGCAAATAATGATCAGAAGACAAGTCGTCAGTTTAAGATGCATGTGTTGCTTCAAATCAATTGGATAGAAAAAAACAATCTCATCTGAAAATGTGTTGTTTCCTTCACTGAACAGGCCCTGTGGGAATATTTATTGTTTGGAAAACAACAACAAACACATAACCTTGATAATTAGTTTCCTTTAGGAAAAATAGGAAAGAAATGTGAATTTGATCATGAGAACAGACCTTCAAATAGATTAATTGATTTTCAAGGGATTACAAGACATGAGAAAATTGCATTAAGCTGACCAACAAGTGAGAAAAAACAGATTTTTTTTTAAAACTAGGTTTTAAAAAATAACATTGAAAGTATTTTGATACAAGAAGCTGATTTTTTCTTTTTCTGTATTACGACCAATGTTCAAACATTACCACAAGTTGAAATGCGTCTTAATGGTGAAACATATGCTGAGCTCTGCAAGTGATTTTATTCTATGGTTTTTAGAGCAAATGCTTGTTGAATAAAATGTTTTGAGGCAAGTTTCTTTTACCTTGACAAGTGTGAAATGTTCACTTTCCCTGCCCTAGAGAATGACAGACTGATAGAATGCTGAATAGGATGAGATGATTAAAAACTTTAAAAAGCCTGAAAAACAAAGAGAATAGGTTGGTATTGGTATGTCTAAGAAGTGCTTCATCACCTTCCTGGGATATCAGTTACTTATCATTCAAAACAGCTGTTTTCCATGTCAAAGAAATACAGTTCCAAAGATGGTCAATCTCTGGAGAGCGCTACAGGCTGGAAAATAATCCACTCTGATGAATCCGTTTGATTTTACACAAGTCATCCTTAAAGTCGTCCACCTCCTTGCACGGTCCTGCCTCACAAATCATTTGGGCCTGCAGCGGCTTGTGCCAACGTCACAAGAGCCTGAATTGAGAACTTGCTGAGAATTACAAGATGCCATTCTGAAGAAGTTGCAGGAGGAGGCATAAAACATGCAATTCCTCAGTAGCAAGCTTTTTACATCAAAGCCAAGCAGCCATTTATTATATCTGTCATCAAAATTGTCATCATTAGCCCTCTATCATAAAAAAATACTGTATCTAAATGCAATATATGGCATACAAAACAAATGTCATATGCAGCTATTTGCTTTTTTAGGAATTTTTTATGCAATGTGGGCTACACGGCAGTGGTTCCATGTTCCCTCCATGCATGTGTGGATTCTTTTCGGGTTTTCCAGCTTCCTCTCATGACTGTTATAGTCAATAGCCACCCTGCAATCCTGACACGACAAGAGGGTACAGAGAACAGATGGAGGGATCTGCCAGACATGTCTGCTCACATTTGCTCCAATCTTTTCTTCCATTATCTGTCACACTTAAACAATTGTTAGAGTAAAAAAAAAAAAAAAAAGGCAAACATTGGCACGAGGGAATGACAAATGCTCCGTAATGACTTCCCTTTACAGTTTGGGAAGTGTATATTAAAAATCTAATTTATTCCCAATGTCAATTTGTTCAATTTATTTGTATAGCAAATTTACACCTGTTGTCTTATGTCAGACGGATTCCATTCCAGTTACAGAGTTAGCAAACAAAGGAGTCCAATTCATTCATCATTCAAATTGGTTAAAAAGTTTTTTTCTTCTTTATCTCATTGGAAGTTCTTAATCATTTATTCATATACTGAATATGCATGACTAAATTTTTTTTTTCTTTGGCTCACACAAAGCCAGTCAGTGGCAAATGATCAGAAGTTTTCCCTTACAAAGAATAAATGTAAGCAACTTGGACATCCAGCAACCTGCTCTGCGAAATCAGAGGAGAGCAAAACACTTTTTCTAATAGGAGTAAAATTCTATCTGTTCTATTCAATCTTAACATGCTTATCATTTCCATTCTTACCTTCTTTCCCCATTTAAAAAAATAACACATTTTAAAGGATAAAACTTATATTTTAAGGTTAGTCTTAAAACCGTGACAGATTAATAAATCATAATCAGCCTCTCAATTGTTTTCCAAGTTCATAAACTGTAAAACTCGCATTTTTTGGGGGCATGTTTGTTTGTTTTTCGAAATAAAATGAGCCTTTTGAGTGACACCCCTCAACAACCATTCCCATTACCATACGTGGATGCTGATGTAACATTAGGTAACATCAGAGACCAACTGCCAGTTTTTCTATTCAGAAAAAAACTGGCAGATATTTCTATGGAGAAGAAAGACCTTTCAAATGGAAATATGATAATCCATATACTAAATGTCTGGAAGTATAATGGCAATATGGGAAAAGATGGAGTAAACATTACTTTCCCTCAAATCCTGCAAGTCAGAAGAAGGTAAGATTTATTAAAGTGAATATTTCAAAATGTGATATTTCTCATCATCTGCAAAAAAAAAAAAAAGTCACTGAGTTTAAAGCAAATTTTTTTCCCAAGGTTTATGATATTCTTTTGACATTCAGAAAAGGAAACACTCTAGCCTGAGTAATGAGTACACAGCAGAGTTCCTGGTACTGCAATGACAAATGGATCAAGCTGAGTTTGCAGCCAGACCAACAATGTGGCTGTGAGCATAAGGTAACTAAAGAAAGAAAATGCATTGTTTTACCTTGGCGTTTACTTTTATGTGTCCTCTGTCAGAATGGAACATCCATTGACATCCACAGATGGCATTCATAAATGTAATACATCATCGCTTCCTCCATAGCTTCCTCCAAAATGTTTAAAACTCAACTACACCAGCAGTTGAGTTAAACACTAAACATATTCAATGTTTAGTGTTTTAACTTTGCTTGTAAACTCTACATGTGTAGCATCAGCTTGGAGTGATGTTCAAGGCCAGAATGTTAGAAAAGTAACTTTAGACAACTTGCTAAAGTGCAGGTGGTGTGATGGTGTTCTCAGAAAATCATTTTGGCAGCTTAATTTCAGTAGTATAGTTTGGTAAAACTCACGAGTAAAACAGAACATGACTGCTTCCATTTACTACCACTATGTTTTACACAGTATTGTAGCAGTAGAGCCTAGATTCAATCACCAGTTGCTTGGTCAAATGGAAGTGACAGTGCATGCCTGTTTGCAGCAGGGTATTTTGTACACATGCATGTGAATGACTAAAAGAAACTTAAATGCTGCCAGAATTTCACTTTTTCTATTTACAGTTTGTTTCACAATTAATCTCTGACTACATCGACCACATCAGACTTTGAAATACTTGAGTCGGGTTCTGGTTTGTAGGGCCTCAAAAATAACATTTTCCGCTCACAATTGGACAAAACATCATTACTGTGACTGTGATAGTCACTGAATATGTATTATAGCCCAGGTGCAATGAAACCGCTGTCATTTTTAAGGCAAACAGAAAAGAAGTCAGCAACACATTGGCCTGCAGACTAGAGAGAATCTAGTGAAAGAGAAGTCACTCTGTGAACATCGAAGGAGGAAAAAAAAAAAAAAAAGGCAACAGTCGCCTGACCAGAGACACGCCCTGCTGTGGCTAAGACGAGCAGTCTGCTGGAAACGAGCCAGTTGCCACACTGAATGCAGTTCCTTGACAGGTTTGGAAGTTGGCTACACGGGGAATCACTTGTCGTTTGATAACAGACACACCATGATCCAGCAACACGGGAGCCACTTGGCTGACAGTAGAAAATCTCCTCACAAAACATCAATGGCATCAGGGGACCTTCAGAGTACCCCGGTTCCCAGAGCCGTCATTCATTCTTAATTTTTTAGAAGACTGCTTCCCCCCCCCCCCTACAAAAATGAAATAAACAAAGCAACAAGAACGAGAGACCCCGAGTCTTATGTACAGTTTCAGAAAACTTTATGTTCTTATTGATTCATTTATAACAAAGGA
>NW_006800167.1:175134-183437 GCF_000485575.1 Poecilia formosa | reverse complement strand
AATAACTTCCATGCATATACACCTAAGTTAGAAACCAAGCCGACGAAGCTACAGGCTCAATTTATAAAACAAAAGGTAAGGAAAGGCATGCGCAAATGTTTAAAATGTATTTAAACAAAATGCATCAGAGTAAAAAAATCCTCACATTTGGAGGTCACATTTTCTCATCCGAGATAAAACTTTATTGTGTCAAACTTTATTGGATCAGATTTCTGTGCATCGCAGCAGATGGGGGGTCTTGCTCCTACACCTCTCATTATTGAGCCTCTGAGCCATCCTCTCTCACACACCTGTTACACACCAGCAGGTCTAATGTTCTCACACCTGGGCACGCCATCAAAAGACATCTCTAAAATGTGTTCTCGGGGCATCCTGTCTCTGAGACAAAATAAACATGCATTCTCCTTGACGCCGCACCGTCTTTATGTTCCAATTATTATAAGAGGCCTGACGGCCTTGCAAAATAAAACCACAAACTTTAATTTATTTTATTAAACTAGTGCATAGCTGTGAATTTAAAATAGAATGTTAGATGGTTTCAACTAAAAAAAGAAAGTGTCACATGCATTTGAAATCACTTTTAATATGTATTTTTCACCTTTACTCTGATGCCCCCAAATAAAATCCAGTGCAGCCATCGTCGTCAATTCAAAATTGACTGCTAGAGGGAGCAACAGACCTGAAACTGGGAAGGAAGTTCACCTTCCTGAAGAATAATGACCTGACTACAAGTTATTAAATAAGAAATGTATGAAGATGACCACTGTGCTCAAAGGAAATGTTCTCCTGTTTATTTCAGAACAATAAACGTAATAAAAACATACCAATTTATGTCTTTCTCCCTTTTAATTAATGTGACCTCTTCTATAAAAGGTAGTTGTGAAACTGGCTCCATGTTTAAGTTTGTATTTTTATTTGAAACACGTGTAGCTACAGAACCATAAAGCCCTTTAGCTTAAACCTTCTTTGAATCTTTATTATATGAATTCTGTGGATTTACCGTCATAAAAACACGTAAAATGTGTTTCATATTCAAGTTCAACTGACCCCAGGATGTTGGTATTAGATACTTTTAAAGCCTCCTCACTAATTGGCATCCACTCTCCTTTATTCAGCGTTTGCTCTTATTAAATTGCATCAGATATTTTCAGCAAAATAGCCCATCTTTTTACCAGTTTACTATTTGAATCTGTCTTCTTATGTTGCCTGGACTGAGTTTAAGCGGAGAAATACAAAGGTATCTGCGTAGCTGAATTAAAAGCAGCTATTGCCTTTGAACACAGTTGTGCGTCTTTCCTTTTCATTAATTAACACGGCTTTTAAGATACTCTTCAGGACGTCGTCCAGAACTTGATTAAAGGGACGTTTGCTTGGAGGCAGGAAGAACAAGGTTGACTGAGTTGTAAAGGGGGGAACAGTATCTGCTCTGCTGCCATTAAAAACTGTAATATCGGTTTAGCCTCCCAGACCTGGGCCATCAATAAGAAGGTCTTCGTGACTGACAAAGGTAAACAGGCAAATAGCAAACAGCTCGCAGGCACATTCCAACTTGATAAGGCCCGTAACCTCATTCGCTCCTGACTAAAGGAGCTAATCGAGTCAGGCTGACATCATGAACTGAGATAAAGCCAGTAAATACCATTTTCTCACACCATGTTCGATAATTATAGCTCTCTAATCCACCAATTGCTAAAGTATAAGGGTGAAGACACTGCTTCCAGATAAGACTCAGAATGTTCATTTTAGCAATCATATGGAAACTTTTCCTTTTTGTGCAAAATAGCTTCATCCTTTGTACACTGAGGAGTAACTTTCAACTATTTTCATTTCATGTTGCCACAAGTTCATATTCCCTGCGCAGCTATACTGAGGGAAATTGGAATTAGTTTCATGTTCAGTTCAAGCTGCTCATACTAATAGGTCTTGTAGGGGTTGTTGCTTATATTAGACTGCTTTGGTTTTGTTCTATTATGTATTCAGCCCTTTAGTCTTCACTCCAGAGGAACTAGGAAATACATAACTATTGACTGTTGCTGCCTAAAATAACTTCTCAGATTCCTTATAGTTCCACCTCAGTGTCATCTGATTTCAGCAACTGTCCAAACACGTGTGTCTTTCTGTCACATTTCTGCTGCTTGTGTTGTGTGTAGTTCTGCACTGTCATAACCAATATCTATCACAGTCTTGCTGATCGTGGCTTTCATAGACTAACGATCATCAGATTTGCACATGTCACCTTGTTGACAGAAAACAAGAACCTCAATTTTATCACCATTGTCAGTTCAACCATCATCCCAAGGAAGCTGTGCTCCGAATGCCCTTGACTACAAAGGGCTTTTTAAATTTAGGTTCCTCTAGTGCGTGCAACAAAGCAACCACAATGAATAAATATTAATTAAAAAACAACACATTTACAATTGAAATACAATCACCTCGGGCTAGTATGTAGGCTCTCTCTACATACTAGCCCGCAATTCCAGTGATGGAGGAATTGCGTGGGATACAGGCTGTTCACACACATTGCTGAAGCATCATTTAAGCCACTAGAGAGAGGGCAGAGCTGGGTGAGGTGTTCGCTAAGTGATGTCCCCAGCAAAGCCCTCTATCCCACTTCTCACAAGATGGACAGAGAAAACACTCTGCGGGGACTGATTGATTACCTGCAGTTGGGTCTCGGGAGAGATTAACCTTGAAAACCCTGGAAATCTTTAGTTCTATCAATACCTCGGCCAATTTCGATCAATTAAAAATGTCAAATATAATTTGAGAAAAGCTCTTCTTGGAACAATAAATTTGAAGCATTATAATGAAAATCTCAGATTTCTTAAAAAAAAACAAACGTATTTGTAAATTAACTGTAGACGTCTATACACAAGTTTTAGTCACGGATTCCTATATGGATTTAGATGTTTACTTGGGCCATTTTAGCTGTTCAAATTTATTGACCGGTTGGAAGGTGAACCTGACTTACTCTCACATGTTCTGCAGCTTTAAACAGGGTTTTTTTTTTTTTTTTTGCAGAATTTTGCTCAGTCCAGCTTACCATAAACTCTTCTTTCCCCTCCTGGAGGAAAGCCTTCCTACAGCACAGTACTACCTGTACTTTTCACCACAGTGAAATGCAGTGGCATGGTGGGTTATGAATGATGTGTGATGTTAATTCTCCATCACATAGGCTGCACAGTTACATTTTGGTCTCACTTGACTTGTGTACTTTCTTTTACATGTGTACGGTATCTCTGTACCAATGCTACCAACTTTTTAGTCGGTGGCATTCCTAAAAGACTTGGATCAAGGTTTTAACTAATGGGGATCAGATACAAATACACATCTCAATTTTTGGTTTATCTGTAAAAAGTTATTTGAAGTAACCATGCTCCATTTTGCATTCATTTCAAAATTATTAGCTACTTTCTGCTGGTCTATCACATAAACTCCCAATAAAATGCACCAAAGCTTACTTTCGCCAGACACTGTAAATGACTATTGTTTTCTATCAACATTTTTCCAACAACCAGTTTTCAGTAGTAGTGAATATAAATACCTTTACTGGGAAATTGGCTCATAAAGGAACATCTCTAGGAATAATCCGAAAAGCTCGTGTGCCTTTTAAGAAGCCTTTTAAAATAAGAAAAACTGTATGATACACAAGATTTCACATCCATATGTCAGATGCATATGGCAATGACACTGGGGAGTCAAGATGAGTGAATCTTGATATTCTGAATGCAATAACTGTGTATTAAAGTTGGGTTGGTCACAGATGATATGCCAGATGAAATCAAGCGTGACTTTAGTTTACATGGTACCAGGCAATAATAACATCTCTGGCTCCGTAACTGACATTTCTGTTGTGGGATGAAGGCAGTTTAACAGAGCTGCAGAGACAGATTACTCTGGTTTTACAGGACAGCTGATATTGGACAGCAGATTGCAGCCCCAGCACCATTTTACACATGAACTGCAATAAAAGTGAAGGTTAGAACAGCAGCAGAATGATCAAAAGTGCACCACAGATTTATAATGATTTGTTGACATGGTTGACAGAGCATCGGCTCATCTATCCACGAGTGGCGAAAAACCAGAATGTTACAATCAGCTTGCAGAGCCCAAGAGAAAGTGCAAAGCTTGGGCTCCTGGTGTCTCAGTTAATTCATGGTTGTGTGTGGTTTATCTGACAGTTTGGAAATATAACACGAACTAGTGACAGCAAGCATAAAGTATTTCATGCTCCACTATAAGGCCTGAACATTTCTTTTTAATGCCTTTTGAGAATAACATTTAACTTTTCTTTAGCTACTATTTCTTTAGGTACATTTGCACCTGTCACCAATGTTATGTGAAAAATGTCCAATTAGGTCAGGTAAAAGTAGCAAAGTAAATATATCTGGTTCCTCTTACTGTTGGGGAAAATGCACATCACATACTGTCAGAGGATAGAGACACAAATTACATCTCCTATGGGGAACACAGACCGTGAACTTCATAATTCCTCTTTTGGAAGAACAAAAATTGCAGTCACTACACTTTTCTTGGCCGTTATCCTGCAGTGCTATTATTTTTGACAACAGCAGCTTGAACAGATAAAAATACTATTAAATCATCATCTAGGGCAATATTCCAAGGAAAAGGAGGACTAATAAGAATCTAATGAGTGCTGTGCACTTACACAGTGTCCCAGTCGGCTGATTCGCCACATCTACTATACCTGTATTCCCAATGCTCAACTGTATGACACTATGGAGTCAGCATGCTGAGCGACAACTAAAATTGCTAAGTTTACTGCCAGTCATTTTTCATTGTGTGAAATAAGTGCAATAAAATCTTGGTTTCAGTCCGTCACACTGTCATATGTTTAAATGAAGTACTGAGGCAGACATGCTGAAAATTGTCTCTTGTGATAAGTTCTAACTAGAAATGCCTGGATCAATGTTTTGTGACTGATTTCCAGTTTCTGGAAAAGTGTTGACCTGCCAAAAGTCATTTTAGCTGGTTTCAGTTTTTCCATGAACCAAAAGCAACAGCATTTATAATATTTGTCCAGCCTTCCCACTGTGAGCCACGGTTAATCGTATCAGGAGCAGATCGCATCTTGTAACATAAGAGGCCATTCACTGTAAAACAGTCTTTTCTTAATAGAAAATGATTATGGAGTTGATATTTGAAACTGACTTGAGCTTTATAAATTAGCTTTAACTGCAGGTAGGAATGCACCTATATTCTAGAGAATACAAATCTTCATCTCAACTCTGAGACTTCTAAAAGGCTACCAGCATCTCCAAGCCTTTCTGTTATCTGCTGAAAATGTTGCCCTCTCTCACACTCTTACAACCAAAATGAATAGCTTCTTAAACCTCTGATCTTCCTCAGACATAATTTAGAATCACTTTTACTATTGCAAAACTCAGCTTTGATCTTCTAGCGTCAAGTGTGTTACACATAGAGAATGAAAACTGTTGGAGTCATAAAGTAGAATTTTTCTACATATCCAGAAAACATGTGGGAGACAGGCTATGTTGATGATCAACTTGTGGGTGATGCTCTGTTAAAAGGTCTTTTTATTTACATAGTTGAAATGAAGAGTAGATGCACAATAATGTGACGGGGTAAAAGAGCTGGAGAGAAACATTTACATTTTTATAATGGAGTAATGCTGTAAGAGCATGTGCCACATACACCCCTGAGTTTTTTTTTGTCAATAACATAATGGTTTCAATATTAGAATACGTAGTAGTGATAAAACAAGACTTCTTATTGACATGTTTATATTCCATCGTATATAGCATCTTTTCTTGACTGTATTCTATTCATTTAGTTCCAGTGGCACACAGGAAACCACCGGAGTGAAGAGGTTTTACCAACTTTGCGAAGAACCAACGATTCATGACAGGAGGGAAGCAGACAATTTGGGGGAGGAAGTGCAGGAAGAAGGGAAACGCACAATAAAATGCTAGAGTTCCAGTAGCCTGTAACATCGGCTCAGCATGAATGTTGTCTTTCACTGGAACTATCAAGCTTTGACTTTCCAGAACTCACAGTAGTGATTCACTGCAACCACTCCTCCTCCCCACCAGGCAAACACACCGCTCATAAAACCTGCATGGTGGAACTAGCAGACCAACACCGTTAGGCCAATTTCTTGATCTAACAAGTATTTTTTCTGCACAATAGGATAATTGGCCCCAATTGTAATTCTCTACACCTCTTTCTTCAACTGACTTCTTTAATAGGATGTCAACAACAAATTATGTAATGCAAGTTGTCCTAAATCAGTGGTTCTCATACTTTAAGGTACAGGTTGAGCCAATATAGTTTGGCATAACTGTTCTTCTTTGGATAATCTTTCTTGATTGTCTTGAGTCCTGGTTCCTCTTTAAGTGTGAAGACTAAAATGCTCACAGGAGAATGGTTGATTTCATGTCTTATGAGTCATCCTTATGTTCCTGTCCTGATGACAATTTTAAGAGTGCTTAATGAAAACTAAAAGGTTCACAGGGGCTCCAACACTGAAATTGAGAGATTTTTTACCCCCATGACATGGTTCCTCATTTAGTCACATTAGTAAAAACCCCAGTTGTTCTTTACAATTTTGCATCCTGTCATTGTCCATGGATGTTTTCAAGTTTAGGCTACTAGCTGTATTGCTAAGCAAATGCACATATCTGCCTTACTTGATTTTCCCCTTGCGGAGTGTCTAAGTGTCAGGCCATATTTGTACTCCAGGGAAACAGGAAATAATAGATTACTAATAAAATGTTCCTGGATACTACAATTGGGTTTAAAAAAAAAAAGTACAAGAGGTAAAAGTGAGAAATTTCCTAACTTCACATTTTTCCTTAAGTAATACTAAATTTAAAGGTTGAAGATTTGGAAAAAAAACCAAAAAAAAAACCATCTGTGTAAGTTCATACTCCTGCACTGAAAAATTGATTTATTTTAAAGCTTTTCACACATCTTCACTCAGTGTGGAAGGTCGTGTATGTATGCAAAAATCCCCTAAGCATTATGACCATTTTTAAACTACCATGAATCAATGTGTCCTTTATGAACAGATCAAAACGTATCTTAAAGTCTACAGCGCGTGACCCCACTTTAACATAGCCCTGTACTCGTATCCTCAGAGTCCATCAAAAACATCCATATGGTCACAGACACACATCCTCCACTCTATTGTATAAGGATAGAAAGCCACTCTCTTAAATTAACTGGTCCATTGAAGCAGTCAGGGATAAGATGACACTCTAAAGAATTATCATCATTATACAGCTCTGACAGAAACAGCTACCAGCTTATCCCTGATGAGAGTGAATACTAACAAATCTACCAGCAGCCTACTGGCTTTAAGAAGGCAGGGTGGTAGCTGATACCCTTTAAATCTGATTATTTTTCAGCTCCTAGTAGGCTTCAAGAAAGAAGAAGAAGAAAAAAAAAAACAATTCACTGGTCACATATCCTGTTTCTTTTCTGCATGATCTAATTTATAATTTATTCTGCAAACAAACTGCCTTTAATATCTGATCATGGAAACAATTAGGAATTTGTTAATGTCAGGACAATGGGGAAAACAACCCTTGCACTGGTTATTAAGTAAAGTTCATTTATACGTCTGGTCTTTTAAAGATGAAAAATCGCAATTTGCTTAAAGACGGCACATAAAAATTAAAATTGCATTAAAAAGTTTTTTTTTTTTTTAAATCTAGGTGGATAGGCAAAATGGCTGACGGCATTTAAAATGATCTTAAAAGCATGTCTGAGCAGGAGTGCTCATCACTAAATCTATAATCTCATTGAAGATATTTTTACCCTTTTACTCCGCTTACACAAAATATGAGCACATTTTGATTATGTGATCTGGAACCCCTCTTTCAAAATGTACTTTTATAGAACCTTTTATTTTATCCCAACAGTCTGACTGTGTTTACAAAGAAAGTTTTACAAAAAATTACATTCACAGACACTGACAGAATCTCTTCTCATACTGCCAGTGTGTTGCTGCTTCAAACTTAATGGGTATGGAAAGAATTTGATTTTTTCCTTTTTTAATTTGATCTTTATTAGATCATTAAAATCTGTTTATGACACACAATATTAGGAGATTGTTGCTGTTAATCATCAGAACTAAATCTCTGTAATCAATATTGATATTAATCTCTACAAATGGCTTTGAAGAGTGTTTATTTTTCAGGCTTCACATACGCTTAAATTAGAGAGCCACAGACTCTCTGGATCCTGCAATGAAATAAGGTAAAAGAAGGGGCCCACCCTGGTTTCACCAAAAAATGCCTGCTATATATATATATATA
>NW_006800167.1:131807-174479 GCF_000485575.1 Poecilia formosa | reverse complement strand
TCCTATGGCAGGAGGTTTTGGCCTGGCCAGACATTACTATAAATGGACAAACAGCTAAACAAGTTGAAAATGGTAAACATTGTTCTTATTCCACAAAGTTTAGATTGAATCCTTGTCCCCAGATTCCTGAAAGTAAACCAGCAGTCCAGCAGCAGAACACTCTGGGTGCAGTGTGGCGTAGCGCAGAGTGGGTGTCCACTCCGTATCTGAGGACCTTTGCTGCATGTCTTCCCGCTTCTCTTTCTGACCCCTTTCCGGTCTGAATAGTTAAATAAAGGCTACTAGTGCCACTAAATATCACAAAGAGGAACCTCTTATTGTCAGTGGTCCTATTTTACTTAATAAGCCCAGTTTCAGATCCCAGAGAGGACATGCACACCACTGAAAGGCAGAGCAAAAATTCAGGAAAGATTCAAGAAAATTGAGCACTGGGAGAGAAAGAGAAAGTAAAATATTGCTTTTCAGAGTTTTAGGTTTTATTACTGTTTTCCAAATGTTTAATCTGATTTCAAAGAAACCAACAAGGGCTACACTCGTAAATATGCAAAAATGATTTCATGAGAGATGCTAAAATACACAGAATAGACCACACATTGAATTCTGTGGAATAACACATTAACAGAGCAATAAAAAAAGAAATATAGCATTTCTGCTACAGCAGCATATCTCAAGGGAGAATGTAATATCGCATAGGAGCCATTGGTCATTTAGTAATGTCCACTGCCCAGTGGTGGTCTGCAGAGCCTTGGGGTCTGCAGGCTGTGATCTGTGGCTTTAAGACAAAGTGCTTAAAGCTAAGGGCATTATTCATCCTCTACCAGAAGCCCACTGCCTAAAGCATTTCCTGGAATGTATCTGTCCTAAGGGATATTGTTAGGCTTAATAAGATGCATGCCACACCCATTACATATAACGTTGCTAAATAAGTAGTCACTGCCACACCCAAAACGTTCAAGAAAGCTACAAATTTATCATAAAACATACGGGTCAGGGAGTCAGGGATAAAGCTAGGTAACATCTTTGAGGCAATCAGGAGGTATAATTTATAAAGTGGAGCATGCCCCCAGCTGTTCTCATTAAAAGAGCATTTCACAAAGAACACATCAGAGCTTTTTTTTTTTTTTTTTTATAGCGGCCATTATTATAAGTATGATATTCCTAAGTCCAATAGTTTAGTTTGGAAAGTAGGATATGGATCTCAAAGCGGCTCTTAAACAAGAGCCGTGACAAATTTTGCACACTGCCCTCCTCTCCTGACAGTGGCCTCGGGCAACACTCATGCCTTCTCTTGAAGAGCTGCGGGCAATATGGCCATTATCTTCAGCTCTGTGGAGCTTCACTCCCCAGGACAGCCACACGCTCAGAGATGCTGATGCTCCTTATGAAGGCACCTCCTCATGGCGAGAATATTAAAAATGTGCCTGATGGTGTTCACATGGGAAGATGTCTGTCTTTTATTGTGTGGGGAAATGAGCAGCACTTGGCCTTAATGTGCAGGTACTGCTCTCGCCCTGAGCTGACAGGATTAGTCTCACTCTGCAGAGAATACTTAATGTTATTGTAAAATGCTGAATTAGACTGTTTTGACTCTCTAATATTCTCATGTCTCAGTCTCCATTTATTTATCTACAGTATTCCTTAGCTGATTTTTTTTTTAGCATACATTTTTATTTTCAAGATTCCAGTTGCTTTAGGTAACAAAATGCAATGCGGACTGATTGTAGCGGTTCTAGCAACAGAAACATAGTTTCTCCTAAAATTCGCTGCTAACAACTGCATGTTATCCAGCCTTTTATAAATCCTATGTATTTGTGCCAATGTAACCAGCCAATTTGAGGTGCTAAAAGGACAGAAAAGTTCACAGATGGACTCCACTTTATTGATTTGCATTGCGATGGTTCAAAAAAAAAAAAAAAAGAAAAGATGGTCCATTGCACCGGATTTGTAAAGCAGTAAAGGAGGGGACAAAGCTTTGTCCAAGAAGAGTTAAACTGCTGACATGTTCCCAATTACCTCTGATTTCCAAAAGGGTGATGAAGACTGTCAGGAGCAAAAATGCAAAGTAACTGTAACATCAAGACCAACACATGTTCTCCACTGCTGGAGCCAGGGACTCTTGGCTCAGAGTAAAAGCTTCGCAGCCAGCTCATCTTGGCACTGCTAGCTCTGTCCTGGGCATACTGATTCTCATATCAGGGCTCATTTACATAATCCTGCCTGTGACTGGTCTCAGTTTGATGAGGGGTGGTAATGCATTTCTATAACAATGTTTCACCCCTCAACATGCCAACATAAACATGGCGGTGTGATGAAATCTGGTGAAGCACTCAGTGACTTCACAATTAAAGAAAAGCCTGTTCGTGTTCGTCTGTGACAGTGTTAGTTGTTTTAGAAATGCAGAGCTTGTCATGTTTATGCTTTGATGCCTATTTGCCCAGACTTTGAAGTTATTGCATCCAAAATGCAACTGCAGTTAGGGACAAAAGTCCCTTTCACTTGCAGTGTAACCATTAATCAAATCTCTGAGCTATACAATGTTTGAAGTTTTTTTTGTGTGTGTATTTTTTGTTGTTCTTTTTTTAATTAGAAGTATCTTAGAAGAATAGAAAAAATATATATTTTATCATCAATCTTAAACTGCCATAATCATAATGAGAGAAATGTTTTTTTTTTTTTTTTCCAATATAATTTATGGACTTCTTTAAACTGTCCAGTGATACGGAAAGAAAGAAAATGAAGCCATTTGAAATCAAAAACAACAAATAAGGACAATTTAAATACAGGGAAAAACAAAGCAGGCATAGAAACAGACAAGGCAGCGCATAAAAACTATTTGAAGATGGCACCTGCTTGCTGTAAAGTGCAAGTGGTAACCTTACACCATTTTCTTCCCTTATTTCCATAAGCTGAACAAAATAGTTTATGCATGACAAAATGTCTGTTTTTTTTGTAGGTTGCTGTTTACGTCCATGAGGCAATCCTTCAGGGTAAGAATGAAAACAACCTAAACTTTTGAATTTGACACATGGACAAGCTGCACATTTCACCCGTAGATGGTCCAGATGCACCTACTGATTGGGTAATGTGAAAATTACACCAGCTAGATACAGTCTGTGTGGCATGCATGCTTCTCAGCACAAGAGGGTGCCCAGTTGCCTCTGACAACCTAATAAAATATGTATAAAGCGTCTCCTCCTGCAGAATAGAGACATTTTTGAATTGGGGAAACTTGAAATAAAATAAAAGGTACATGCAGTATAATTATTTGGAAAATAATGGGCTATGTTTCATGCTGTAATTGTTCAATTTAAAAATCTGTGCAGAATAAAAACTAACAAGTTTGATATTTACTAAATATAAATTAATTAATAAAAGGAGTAGAGCCCTTGATTAATGACCTGTGGTTCTAACATAAGACCGAATGGTGTGAAACGTGTCAACAGATGGCACCTCGTGTGAACCGGTGTGTTCAGATGGGGAGTTGTGCTCTGACCTCCAACTTTTCAACATAGAATTTTTTTTTTCTCAAACAGCGCAGCCATGGTTGGGAGATTAAGTAGTCTGCCACAGGAGCGTACGATGCTTCATTAGGTTAAGCAAGAATGGATGTCAGCGCCTGAAGCAATCTGGGACTCAGTGAGGTGTCGAAGGACCTCCAATGCATTTCCAACAGCCACTCATTACCTCCCACTGTATTGACTAAATTTAAGAAGGGCTAGAATGATTATTCAAAAGAACAAATCAATTGTTCGCATAATGCATTCATTCAAGATCTAATCATGCCAGGCTTAATGTATTTAATGACGCTAGGGTCAGCAGTGCATAAAACAACAAGTGTGAGAGTGGTGATTTTAATGACATAAGTGACTTGTGTCTTCTGCAAAAACCATCTAGCCACTGCTGCTGGAGAGAAACAGCAGAAAGCCATTTTAAAAACTCTTTAAAGAGTTAATTATACCAAACAGTGCGTTCTGCCAATATACTCTGTTGGAATTTATTGTTAAGTCAATATTTGTATCAGATTCTCAGCATTTCTTTTACTGGATCTACAGACCCATTCAATAAAGTGGAATATTACTGAAAAGCCTGTTTATTTTAGGAACTGGATCATAGGTGAAACACATTGCATAAATTAACTACACAGAGATATTTCTATTAATTATGATGACTGTCCAGTTATGGTCAATGAAAACGTGATATTTAAAATTAGAATACTGCATCAGACAAATAAACTGTGTAATATGCTATGAACTATTTTTTGAAAAATAGAAATAAAAAGAATGTTTAATTACTGTTTAAAGGCTGGTATTTTAAAAAGACACTTTTAATCTGTAAACAAGACTCAGAAAAATCTGAAAATTCAGATATCGGCATAATAGTTAACTATAAGAATAGAACAATTGAAAAGTGGCAAAAAAAATCTTGATTTATCATTTAATGACTATTTTACTATCAGTTATTGGTCTGTGGGTAAGTTTTCTAACACTAATGCAGCAACTTTGAACCCAGGCATATCTCACATATACTGCATATACTATAATAAAGTAAGCTGTCCAGCAGCGACATTGCAAAATATTACTTTAGCGATGGAAAAAAAAAAAATATATATACTCTGTGCTGATGAAAATTCACTCTTGGAGACATGCTTGAGGTGCTTGACCTGGCGGGAGACTTATCCCCGTCTTCTGCCTCTTCACTACGTCTGACATGGGTTACGGTTCTGCCTCTGAGTCAGATGGTAGCTTGCATACTGCTACTGGTGGGACATCCTTGCCTTTGCTCCAGCCCTTTCTGGATCTTTTTTTTAAATAGCATGTGATGCAATGCAACTGGTTTGCTTGTTTTGATGTTATTTCTGCAATGAACCATATCCACAGTCAACATCACAGATCAAAAAATTCCAACATAACTGCTGAGAATGAGATGCACATAGCTGCATTTCTTAAGTGAAAGAACTAGAAACTTCACAACATGCATTTTAATTCTTCACAGTTAGATCCGTGTGAGAAAATGTCCAGAGACCCCGAGAGTTGTGGCTTGAAATCAGTAACACCCGATATTAATTTTAAGATTAATTTCTTAAAGATAGACGAGTTTGATTAAAAAAATAAAAAAAAACTGTGAAAATAATGAAAGAAATAGATAACAGTAGAACTCAATAAAACATTATCCAATTCACCGCTGTGTTGCAAGAATTTAAATTAACAGTTGTTCCAAATATTAAAAAAAAAACAAATGAGCTTTAAACCATTTGGATGGTCTCACTGTCTTTTGGGTTCAAAGCCATTTTCTGATAAAGGAAACTAGAAATTTTCCATTTAGAAGTCTATTGTTATTGTCCCATTGGTATTCATTAACCTGCCAAAACAAGGACAAATGTAGAGACCCTGATATTTTTCTTGTTTCCTTTTGCATAACATTTTACAAGAAAGTGTGTCTTATATAACAAATTTCATGTTAGAATCTCCACATTACCAACCACAATAGTATTTGAATATGATGAAAGTGCTGATCATTTCATCTCTCTGTGATTGTGTACGTTTGAAGCTTTGGTTGTTCCACACCCACCCACTATTTTAGTCATTTGAATCATTCATAAAAATTCCTGACTACCAAAAGATAGAAACTGTTTTGTACATAGGTATTAAATATTTGTTTGCAGTTATGAGATGAAAGTAGAGAGGGACAAAAAAAAACTATTCATATGTACAAAAGCAGGGGAGCAGTTGGCAAAGAAGTGAACTGACTGAAATCACTGTTCCTAATGCTTGTGTTTGGAAACAACTTCCGATTGCTGTTTTGGGTGCTGATCAATTTGGCATTTCACTATTTTGTATCTTTGCGGTTTTGGTCTTTTCAACATTTTCTGTCAACAGTGCATATTTGGTGGTTTTACCACCAAATATCTCCTATTGCCTGCCGTTGGTCTACTGGGGTACATTTTATCAGAATCACCAAGCACCTGTAACTGCCCGTTTTGATAGATCAAACATCAAATGTACTTAAAAAGGCATTAATGTGGACAGGGGAATATAGCTTGGCTCACTGTTCTCTTTATCTCTTCTCTTGTGAGCATAACCAGGGAGTGTCAAGGAAAATGAATAATGCTCCTGGATTGGGTGTTTTGCAAATGCATGTCTAGTAGCACTGCTTCCCAAACTTCATTTTCTTTTGAATATTTTAGATATGCTCAGAAAAACATCTGCCTAGAGGGAGATATTCCACAAACAATTTGAAGTTCTACAGAAAAGAAATAACATGGATACGTGGATAAAGGAATATTGAACCTGGAAAAGGGACAGGTCCACTTTATAGCTAAACGGAGACAGAGACTGTGCTTTATTTGACTATTTACATAATTCATAAAACTATTTAACTGCTAGGAGTTAAAGCTGCAGAAGGAAGGTATGAGAAACCTGTGGACTTTACTTTGAACAAGGACACCTTACAGGTCCCCTGTTGCTGATTGGTTGTTCCTGACTGGGAGTGATGCATTTCTGACCATGGCAGTAGGACCACTGGGAGGAGTCAGAGGAGCATGACTTTTTTTTTTTTTTTTTAAAGAGATTATCTTATTCTACTCAGTTTTTTATTTTTCCAAAAGTTACCAATTGCAGCATTAATGTTTCTTGTTTTTTTTTATTAGTACAAAGTGCAAGCTGGAAGGGACAACATGAAAACCATTCTAAATGTATTTTTGGTGGTACAAACTGGGAAAGGGATGACGATGCCCTGAGGCGACTACTTTCCATTAACTACAATTAAAGCCTTTATAAATCCCAAACATTTTTATGCACACAGAAAAATCAGCAGTCACTGCATGAGTTTATGTACATGCTGTTTAGCCTGTGTTGGTTTACTAATTATTAAGATTAATCTGTTTTTGTTGTTAAAAATTAAAGCAAAAATGACTTGGGGCCAAAAAAATAGAAGGAAAAAAAAAAGAGAGATTACCATGGCTCCCTGTGCTTCCATCCCACTAAAATGAAATCCGAGGGGAGCTATCTTTTGGGATCTTTCAATGAAACAGTGGCCTGAGCTTTGAATTCGTTTTGGCTTTATCAGCACTCTGTCAGTAATTTTCAAACAGCAGCGAGCAAAGCAGATTAGTCTGGCTCTAAACTGCAGACACTGTTGACTCATTTGACTCACAGATGAATACAAAATTATCTCTAATTCGCTCGGTGCGGACAAACAGATGAAACATCGTCTGGCATTAAACCTGATAGGTAGTGTCGTTCCAGGCTCTGTCTCCTTCCCACCTTTGCTTGTAGGACACGAAGGTCACAGCGCGCGGGGCTCGGCGCGGGAACCAGCCCTCTGCGCCGAGGCAGGACGGAGAGGCTGGGCTTCATCTCCAGGAGGACGACAGAGTACCACTGTCACAGGGAGTATATACCCTCTCTTTGCCACCGAGAGCGGTCAAGTGGAAGGGGCCAGCCCTTGAGCAGGCACGGTTGTGTGAATGTGCTGATGTGTGAGCGTATGTATGCAGAGGGAGCAATCTGGAGTGTGCTGGAGGCTATGGCCTCTTTGACATGATAGATTCCCCCCTTTGCAGACTGCAAAGCCTGGCGGAAGCCAGTCAACACTCTGCCACATAACCTGCAGTGCATCTTCCAAAGTCTAAGGATTGGATTCATTACCTGCGCCTACCTCAGTCTCTCTATCCTCTAATTAAAATTGCAATGACTTATATAAATACCTGTACATTTGCTAACATCGTTACTACGGCACTAAAACAGATTTTACCGCTGTGGTTTTCCCCACAAAAACGGCTGTGTCTGGGACATATGCAAATATTTGCTGTATTTTAAAATAGTCAGTATAAATTAGGTTTCATTGTACAAAATAAAAAAATAAAAAAGTTATAGAGCTGAAAGCTTTCAGATCATAGCCTCTTACTGGAGAAAAAGAGAGCTGCGAGGGGGAAAAAAATTCAATTCCAAATCTCCAGCTTCAAAAGTGGATGGAAGCTGAATGCAAATAAAGTTCTGTTTCTCTGTGTTGTGATTTATCACTGTGCCGAGCAATACTGCCGAGGCAGGCGGCGTATTGAACGGAAAGACTCTCCTCACATATTGGAAAAGCAACTCGACAACAAAGTGCAGGAAAAATAGAGCCAGACAGATGGATGACCTTCAATCCTCCTTGATAGGAACAGGTAGAGGGATTTGTTTAAAGAGCTAATCATTCACTCATATAAAAAAAAAAGACTGGAGGGACAGCTTGTCTTTGCATAAAACAGAAAAAAATAAATCAAAGGGCACAACCTATTTTTTATGAAGTCTTTGAAACAGTAAGAGGATGAAAATGGTGCATGATGTATGACAAAAATGAAACATAAAAAAGTCAAGTCTAAGTCATCTTGTAACTCGAACAAATGACAACTTTTTTCCTCTTCTGCAAAAAAAAAATGTTAAAAAGAATCACACAGCTTTCCTTTCCAATACTATATAATGGATGCCATAAACAGAAATTACTTCAGCATTTGAAATTTCTTTTTGACGACTCAGTTCCACAGTGTGATAAACTTGCCTGACGTCAAAGAAAACTGCACGTTATTTCATTTTAATGGACACATTTCTGCTAAAACTCTGGTTATCTTTCAACTTGGAATTACTGCAGTCCAATATTGGACGCACAAAGAATGTCCCCTCCTCCCCCATTAGTTCATTGAACTACTGGAATGTGGTGCATTCTCAAACATGAAACAAATCTGCCATTTAACAAAAGGCTGTATGTAAAAAGCATGGGCTCCAATTTATTCTCGTTTGATGCTCATCACAAAACTCCAGTAAACAGGATCAATTGAAGATGAGCCTTATGTTTTCCATTTATCTCTTCCCTGTATAATTTCCTGGTGATGAGTCATGTCACCATTATGCTGCCATGGGTGATCCTCAGTCTCCGTGCCAAATGACTGCACCAGAGAGCAATCCCTCAGTGCAACACTGACATCAATCTTTTCTGGAAGCAGTTGGCGATGAACCTGGACAGCCTGAAAAAAGTTCTCTGGCTGACAGCTTCCATGATCAGCCATCACAGATGGTTGTGTGATTTATACCAGAACGCCATGCCGACGGACAAATGTGGAGAGGTTGTTCTTCTGTTCTTGATTGTTCACAGAATCAACAGAAAAGACAAAAAAAAGGGACAAAACTCAGTGACTACGTTGAGCAATCAAAGTGCTTTACGGGAGAGATTTTGGGTGTTGATTGTCCATCCCTCTTCCCCCTTGCTGTCTTATACTGTAGGAGCTGGTTGTTGCCACCTACATGCCAAAAAAAACCCTATAATGTAGTTTAACTTTTAAACTTGTAAACTGTGCCTGTATCTCTGAAATCTGAATATATTGTGACATATTATCTTGTTTATCGTGATAATTGGAAAAATAACTGATCTTCAGACATAAATCAGGCCACAAAACATAGTGATATAACTAAACCTGTCCATATCTTGGAAATAAATTCCAAAACAACTAGGAATGAAAAACAAGGATTATCTTCTCTCCTTGATTGGGAATATTATAAGGAAGGTAAATCTCAACAGTTAGCAAAATAAAGCAATAAGTAAACAAACATCTTTACCAAACATACCAATAAATGTAGAGTAGAGCTCCTTTTAGTTTATATAGGGATTACTTTTTGTGCTTCTTTAGAGTCGCTTATATAAAGAGGACATATATCATGATTTTCCTCGCAGCTCATCAGCATCGTGTTCAAGTGACACGTCCAGGAACAAACTCTGACCTTTTATTAAGCCAAGAAACCAAAGTTAATCACAGTAGAGGAAGAAAGTAAACAGGGAAACCTGACTGTGACTAACAGACTCCTAGAGCTATATACTCAGAAGAATGATGACTGAAGTAAGAACAAGTGAAACTAATTGATCTGAAACACTGAAGGAAAATGCTGAGATGAAGAGGGAATCATAAACGATTCAAACAAACTTTAAATACTAAATCAATAGAAGATGGCAAAAATATGGTATCAAGGAAATAGAAATAAAAAACAAATAGTCAAAGGATGGTCAAAATAGATGACAATCAGGATTTTTCCTTATATAAATGAAGATTATGAATTCGAATCTCAACCTACAAAAGGACAAAATAAAAGTATGTCTGGTTAAATCTGCAACATCAGGGATATGAAACGATGGTACAAATTGGGGAAGAAGTCCTTCTTAGAAGATAATTAATAAATACAGTGTATGTTGGGTCTAATATATTAAACTGAAGGAAGGTCAACATATTTACATAATTTAACATTTTCACAGCAGCATAGTTTTAAAAACTTGCCTTTAATAATTTTATATTTACCTCCACTGCCTGTTGGCATTTTTAATATTCTAAAAACAGTTAAGGAAGCAGAACTAGTGTCCTTGACAGAAACGTATTCCTCATTAAGAGCACCTTGATTCATTATAATTATCATAATTTTATCATAATCATAAAGAAACAAGAAAATAAATAAATATCAGAAATGTGCCCTGAAATCTTTTTTCTCACTGCAAGATTCAGATACAAGATCTGCATTGCCAAAAGGCTATAGCTGAACAATATATTAAATCAAAATCTCCTTGCTATTTCAATATTTGGTTGGTTATAACATTTCAAGTATCATTAATATTCAGGCTCAATAGATAGACTTTACTAAACTTTTATGTTCACACCTGAAATAGATCTTAGGGTCACTGAATCCAAAGCTTAAGAGAATTGCTGGAGACATGTTAAAAAAATAAAGAAATAAAATAAAAACTGGGTTATAAGTGTGTCACATTGATATTTTTGAATATTGTCATCAAAATAGTCAATAATATCAACCCAATTTCAAGTTTTCCAATTATTGAGCAGCCCTAGAAAGTACAGTTATCACCCTTACTTGAGCAGCATACAGCCGGTAATTTCCCATGTGTCAAATTTACACCTCTGTCGATTTAAAGGCGTCTCTCACAGGAGTTTTTTGTACCTACAATTCATCACTTCATACTCATCAGGGGGGACATTTCATACCGACTTTGACAAGTGATATTTAAAAGTATTTTTGTGTATTTTTCTCATACCCTGCTGCATCGAAATATGGTTTTACCAGAAGGGGTATTAAAAAACACAATCATGTACTTGTGCTGGGATCAAGTCCCATACAAATGGAGTCATGGTGTGAGACAATGTCTTCAAAAAACATAATAGTGTAAAATAAATTTGATTTAAGATTTGAGCAATTCTATCAAGCAGTACACATCTTGCTTTGTCTCCACAGTTCATAATACTTACAAAGACCTGTAAACTGTTATGCAATGCCTTAAAATGTATACAGGTATGACAAGAGTTTGCTGGTACAAAATGGAAGTAGCAAGAGATGAAAAGGCAGTATTTGTGTGTGTGCAGTGGGGGTATGAATTGGTGAAAGTGTGAATTGACCATAGAAAAGGTCCTTGCTTGTAGGAAACACAAAGACACTCGTTTCTCAGTTGACAGTCAAAAACCCGACTCTCATCACAAAAACAATCTAACCTACCTGACCACATTCAACACAAAAACAGATTATCGTTTCACCTATAATTCTCTTTTTGTTTAAAGCAAATAAGTTTATTGCTTATATTCCTCTGTGCGATGTTTTAGGAGACAACACTTGACTCAGATCTGCTGGGATCAATCATTAGGTTCCCTGTGTCGTTATCCACAAGAAAAAAAGACAAATAAATACTCTGGCAAAGTAACAATCCCATTTTGATGCAATCACAGGAGAGTCTGAAAAACATAACTTTTCGTAACAAACACTTTGAGCTCCCAGGGTTTGCTTGTACACGGCACTGCATCAAAATTTTATGGTAAAATAAGTATTAAATTTCTGCCAGAATACTTCTCCACCCCGAATAAATTTATTTAGTTTCAACACCCGCCTTCATGATGCGGAGACAAAATTACTTTCTGTAAGACAATTGTTTCACTTGTAAATGAAAGCACTGATTTGCTGCAGACAAACTAGAATGAAGACTTAGAGTAAAGAAATCAGAACCATGACAAGCTTATAAAGCAGCTTTCTTGTGTCTTCAAGCTATTTTGCATTCTTTTGCCAGCACTGCAGAGGGGAGTTGCGCTCTAATTAAACTCACCTCCAAATATCCTTGCCGACACCTCCAGAATACTCAAAAGCTTTGAAAATGTGGCTGAGACGGGAGTTTGTTATGCATGTACGCAGCAGTGCTAATAAATTCCCTGTTTAGACTCCAGCCAAGATTAGCGTTGCAACCTGCAGAACACATCTCCGGCGTAATCGTAAGTCGCAAAGGTCACTATTCAAATTCTTTGACACATGAAAACCTTGTGTGATTGAAGCAGTCCTCAGAGGTAATGCCAGCTGCCTGAGCAGGGCTGTGTGAACTGTTAACTACTGATTGCTGCTGCAAACACCTGTGTGGATAAAACGTTTTGCTACCATTCAACACTATCAAAGCTTGAAACAATGAGGCGCTGCTGGATCTAAACAGGACTGCAGGGGAATTGCTTTAGGTTCTCTGAAGGACTGGAAAATTTAATTTTCACTTTGCGTCGTAAGGGGGGCAAAGGGCCTGGTAAAAGTACTAATATGCATTCTAAAGTTTCCACATTTTGTCACGTTTTAAGCAAAAGCCTGAATCCGTTTTCCTAGGATTGCATGTGATCGATCAAAAAGGACTGGGTAATTGTGACGTGCAAGGAAAAATAAATGGTTTTCAAAAAGTTTTGCAACTAAAATTATTGAACTTTGGTTTTCATACAAGTTTCTGCTTGGATCCTTTCTTGTTTTATTTACTTAGGTTCAGCCATTGTCGTTTTTTTCTTGTAGTAGTTAATTTATGCTGATCGTTTGTGCTTGATACTTGATCAGTATTTCTTTCTGCTCAGTGTTCAAGTTAGTTTAATTTTTTATTAATACTTCTTTACCTCCATTGCCTCTGTTCTATCAGTCACCTTCCCCCAGCTTGCTTCCCTGCACAGCTGTTATTCATCTCCTCATTTCCTCTGCCTGCGTTCTCCCTCAGCTGTGCACTGTTCCCTCCTGATTAGTCCCTCTGGTTCCCACGTCACTCTTTCCTCAATATAAATAGCTCTCCTTCATTGTTCTCTGCTGCTTTCATTGTATTTGTCATTGATTTTCCTACTAAAGTTTTCTGCTCAGCAAATCTCCATGCACTTGGTTCCTTTGTCACAAAAAATTATGACACTTTTCTGATTTCCAGATAAGTGTTCTTCAGATATTTATTCATGAAGATAGAAAACTCTCTTTCCTTCTACTTTACAATTCTAAGTTGCTTTGTTTTTATCTATTCTAGAAGTTCATAGTTGTAGCGTGACTATGTAAAAATTAAAATGCATGACAACTTTTTCTGTAAAAGCATAATGCTGGCTGCACTAAAACAATTTTTTCACAGTTTATTTTTGTCAAGAAAAATTGATTGTCCCGCCCAACATTATTTGTGCCTCAGTGGCCCATAAAGAGCTTTCAGAGCAGTCAGGACCTCGTGAATTGATGCTTAACAGTTGAACAAACACAGCCCAGTTGGCATTAAGAATAAGCAGTTTGATAATGACTCCCTCTCTCACAAAGAAAAGAACACACCTCCTCTGTGATAAAAGCTTATTAGCTACCTGAAAGGATTAAATCGGATCACTCGGGGCTGTTACAGCAACTGTAAATAAATAAGCTCCTACTTTTTACTCTTTCACCTTGTACAAAGGATTTCTGGATTTATTTTAAGCTGATGAGAAATCTCTGCCAAGCATCCATTTCAAACTCTCTAACCCCCTCCCTCCAAGAAATGACACTGGTGTTACCTTTTAGAGATATACATTTAGACATGACTGCTAATCCGCTGCATTTATTAAATGCTGGAGGGAAAAGGGTGAGTTATTAAGATTGAAATTAAAGACACCCTAAACGATTAAACACATAATTAACAGCCATTGCATGAAGGGTAAGACTTGTCAAATCTCTTAGGATTTCTGATTGGGTTGCCTAAATCTCCCACAAGTAATACTTCCAGTGAAAACATGTCATCTGGAACACAAACTCAAATACTGAGCCTGGAGCAACAGAATACCTCCCTTAAAAAAAAAATTAAATAAATGTTGTTTTAGCATATTTTTCAATTTCAAGACATTTTTAAACAGCAATAGAGCTACAGCTTAACGTTACAGCCAGGCCAAAAAGCTGTACCAGGCAAACGCGTATATCCAAACCAAATAAGCTAAACAATCGCAACCCCTTGAGGAGAGAGATTATTTATTAGTGTGCCAAATGAACAAATTTATTCGACAACAAAACAGAAAAACTACAAGTCTTTGCGTGACAGTCCGGAAAAAAATCAAGCTGAGCTTTGGCCACAGCCCTAAAACACGCATCTGTCAAAACAAATGGATTTTGTTTCATGGATTTACATTAATAAATAATAAACTAAAGATGCAAGGATCAAATGGAAAAAAGGAACATTGACAAAGAACTGTGAAATCGCTTTACAGACGTGATAGTCATAGAAATTTTATAACTGCCCTGGAAAATGATATAAATTGCTTTTGGAAGAACAAATTATGCTCTAAACTGTGAGATAGCATTTTGAAAAACAAAAAGCAAAGACCTACCGCACTCTCTTCATTCAGTGTTTACTCATTTAAACATAATAAATATTTCAACAACAGCCCTATAAGAAAAAAAAAAAAACAACTTTAAAAAAGTCAGAAAGGTAAGTAAACTAACCTTCAAAATAAAATATGGAGTACTGATGTCCCTTGAGGTCTTTCACATTTTGCAGTGCTACAAGAACAAACCTGATTGTGCAGTATTTTATTTCGATTTTGCAAAATAAACCAACACTAGGCAGAATTTAACTTTGAAGTGAAATGAAAAGCACAGACAGCGTAAAAAATTTGAAAAGTGTACCATCTGTATTTGTCTTCCTTTGCTTTGAGACCGCTAAATAAAATCCTCTGCCACAATTTGCCTCCACAATTTCCTAATTAGTAAATAGTCCACCAGTACATATATTAATCTCAATTTGCTAACAGCTGTTTATTGAAGGCACTCAGAGGTTTGCTAGAGGACTTTGGTGAACAAACAGCATTTGGCAGACCACAGACAGGTCAGAAATAAAGTTATAGAGACATTTGAAGCAGGGTTAGCTTACAAATCAATATCCCAAGCTTTGAACATCTCACTGAGCACCGTTTAATCCATTACCCAGAAATGGAAACGATGTGACGCAGCTACAAATCCACTATGACATGCCCCTTCACCTGAACTAACAAGCAGAGAAAGCATTAATCAGAAACCATGGTAACTCTGTAGGAACTGTGGCGATCAACAGCTCAGGTAGGAGAATTTGTCAATAGGAAAGCTATTAACCATGCACCCCACCAAATCTGTCCTTTATGGTTGAACGAAACCCACAAAAACTCGTGTCCACCATTTAACAGAAGCAGTGTAAGGGACACAGTGAGCATCTGAAAGAAGGTGTTCTGGTCAAATGAGGACATGGTGAAATGTTTGGCTTGCATAAACAATCCCATGTGTTGCAAAAACTAGCACTGCATCTTATGCATCTTCACAGAGAAACATGGTGTTCAGAGATGACAGGAAGCTGGATGGAGCTTAAATGCAGCATCATAATAACCATAAACATTCAACCAGTTTTCCAATGGAGTGATTTGACTGAAAGCATGTTTATTTGATAGAATGGCACAGTCAGAATTTAGAGATAAATAAAATTGAAGTTGAAAATTTATAGTCGTAGATGCCCTTAGTTTCCATCACTCAAATGGTTTTTAGCTAAATACTAATGCATCGCATCCTGTTTGCATTTTCATATAAAATGTTTTGAAGTGTTTATCATTGTTGTTCCACTTTGCAAATTACACCAAACTTTGTGTTGCTATCATGTATTGTCTTAAAAAAAATACAGAAAAAAAATGGTTTTGTAACTTGTAAAACATGAAAAAAGAATCTGCTGTAACAATACTTCTGGAGTTGCTGCAGAGCTTAAGCACTTTAGAGTAAATACAGAAATGATCTTTGACTTCATGCCTATTGTAGATGTACCACACAGTCCCCACTCCTTAAACATGAAAACGGTCACCTCAAAAGGTTTAAAGTCAACTGAAGACTACTCAGAAAACTGCTTTGGCTAATGAGATCGTGAAGGCAGCCCCATCTTTCACTGCAAGAATGATAAACCACATCCTAATGTGATCTAGTCCATAGCACGTCGCTGGTTCAATCAGAGTGGGAAATGAACAATATAAAATAAATAATTCATTCGCCCCCTTATTGTTATTCAGGGTCACACAGACAATTCCAGCACACATCGAGAAAAAGGCGGAGAAACACAACACAAGACTCAACAGTTAATCATAGGGCTACAAGAGACAATCATTCACCTACATTTATGCCTTGGGGCAATGAATGTGACTTGCATGTTCTTTCAGTATATAAGAGACTAGGTGACACGATGTCACCTTGTCTGTAACCGACATGTAATTTAAAAGAGAAATGAAAATGCAATACGCTATTAAAATGTGCTCCTTCACAATAGCCGTCTTTATTTTGATTTTTTTAGCCAATAATTACAAAAGAACCTTCTGTCACTACAAAGCTGCTCTTTAACTTGAGGACAAATCACTCAGCCTTAATGCATTCTAGCAAAAAAAATAATTTTTTTTTATTTTTTTTATTTATTTATTTTTTTAATGAGACATACATTGAGGAGATTCCGGCAGCATAAATGTTATGTTATAGTTGCATATCTTAGCTCATACAAAGTGACCAAACAAAAGTGCTGAGGCATTGCAACTATGTGCTTTTAAAGATGCTCATGTTGCAGAATCAGAGACGTGACATCAGTGCTGTCCCATCTTTTGCTTCAACTCAAATGTTAATTAGGCATCTTGACTACATCTGGTCCTGAGTCAAACATTCTTTGCTTTGTCCTGGTTTTCTTTTTTTTTTTTTTTCTTTTTTTTTTGCAAGTGGGTACTTCACAAATATGGCCTTTAAGGAAAAGTTGTTGAAAGGCATAAGAAGTCCAGTTTGAGATAGAAGAAAGGTACACCAGTCTAGAACTAAATTCAAAAGCCACAACAAATGTTCCAATGTTTGGCCTCATATTCAGTAACTAGATATTGATGGTTGCATTTACAAGTGGCATCATCAGCTTAGCTCTTTATGCTGGCTTTTTATTTTAACACAAATTAAAGATGTTCTCTCCTATATGCATTTTAGCAAAACAAGGTCCTAAATTGAGGGATGTTTTGATTCACACCACGTTGTTCAAACGTATTGAAAATCATATTGTATTTTAGTAGGTGTTATTCATATTTCTTTTAATTTTTCCTTTTTATTTTATTTTTTTTTATTTTATACAGTTTGATAAAAATCACAAGCAGTTATCCGATTTCTATCTGTGAAAGGTACCACATAACCAGTCTTTATTTACTTACTATGATATTTTTTAAAGCCCGTTTTTTGAGTTTAAATTTTATTTTAACGTGCACAACTTGCAAAATTTTACTACATCTAGGAAATCACTGGTGAGTGAAATGGGTAGTAAAAGAGTCATAATACTCAGGTAGAACATACAGCATTAGAAAAATGTGGTGTTTCTTTTTTTACTGAAATGGATGGAATTGTATGCAATTAAAAATCATGCTAACATCCAGTAGCTGAAAATGCTTAATCTTATTTTAATTTATATAAATCTTTATTGGGAGAAGAAAAAATGTGTTTAGGACATTCTTATTTAAAACCTAGCTGTTTAACATGCCCTAAAATGCAAATAGGGAAACAATACCTTGCTGCTGGTTTGTAATGTAATTCCGGGATGAAAATAGCCATCTCTCTAAAGATTTCCAGCCTGCTGCTATCGTGTACTGTGGTGAATTTGCTGAGTTTGTGTCTTTCTCTGATTCGGGGGTGGGAGGATTTAACTTATTCTAATGCTAAAGTGAGAATTTGCCTATAAGACAAAAAAACTTGTTGGTGTGAAACAATTTACTACAAAAAAATCATGTAGTTTCTTCTTTGTCCAAGACAATCATAGCTGTTCTAAAAAGCACAACTGCAAACCCACTTTAGAGCTGCTGATTGCTAAGGTCATCACATGGGGGTGGTATGCTCTGTCTCCTGCCGCCCACCATGTGTCAAGTATACTGTACTTCAGGTATTAACAGAACAGACTGTCATAACAGACTCGATTTCAATAAAAAAGGGAAGGAGAAAAAAAGGGGCCTAGCAGTTACATCTCAAAACAAATGATCCATGTAAAACTCGCCAGATGAACAAATTTTATGATGGCACTCACTGGAGTTTGGCATGCTTCATGGAGTAAATACCCTTCTTTTTGTAATACAATTTTCACAAAATAAAAGTGAAGGTCAACCGAGAAGGCTATCACCTCTTAATTTGTTTTTCTGTCAACCTTTATTATAATATTAGATTTATTTTGGACCCTTTTATCACTAATTGCCTGGGTATCTCTAAATGTGGCAGAAGTAATGCTAAGTATTCATCAGAATATTCCTAATTTCAAAGCTATTTTATTATGCTTCCTGAATATTTGATTTGACAAGATGTGATACCGTTTTCAACACCTTTTCTATTTCAAGTGCAATTATAACTAACAGTGAAATGTCCTGTATTATAAAGCTAATTAGGCCATTTGCTTCACTGAAGACATTGTTTGGAGATTAAGTTGCTCTGACCCATCTGGCTGACAGTCTTGTAGGGTCTCAACTCCCATTAAAATGTCTGCCGTAGAGGGCAGAGAAATTTATTGAATCCTATTATTGTCCTGATCTAATTTTTTAACATCAGCGGACTGTAATTTCCCCACAGCCTCTGACAATGTAACCATAATTGAAGAAGGGCCGTTAAAAGATTTAAGAATGCATAAGCTTAAAGCTGATAAACTTGACAGAATTTTAGATGTGTTGTTTTATTAAATAATTAAATTTAATTCAGTGCATCCTTTAGGAAACAGCCATCAAGGGCCATAAAAAGATTTACTGTGAACCATGATGGTTTTTTTCTTACTGCTTGTTGAATTGCATGACCACAGATATTGGATCTTATAAGTCAGGTGTCTTTAAATATCTTCAGATCAAAAACAACAGCTCTATGAAATGAATAAGCAATTAAAATCTAAAGATTTACAGCACAAACCAAGTGGGATACATAAAGAGAGCTCATCCAAAGCCATTTTAAAACCTTTTCTTATGTGCATCTGTTCAGCTTATAAAAGGCCACTTTAATTCTAACGTAGATAAAGATAAAAAAAAAGCTCTTTTGCACATGTGAACACTAGCAAGCAGGGCTCTAGGAGAATACTGATACTTTGGTAAACATCAACTTCAACGTTTCCATGTTTGTTTGTTTTTTTAGGATTTAGCTAATTTTGGACGCCTGGATCAATAAAAAAAAAATAAAATAAGTAAAATGACCCAAAACATTATAACATTACAGACATGCAACAAAAACTAAGGCATGGAGCTTCTGTTAAAAGTTTTCCGTCATTGTCTGATATGTCCTCTGCGACTAAGGTTAGAATTTTGGATAAGAAATAATGTTGCGCTGGCTGGAAATCCAACAAATTATAACATCTGAGTGATATGGCGCAAGATTCATCATGAAATACAATGTTTGCAAAACAGTTATGAGAATAAATATTAACTTTATGGAGCACAGCATTACATGCTGATTTCACTCCAGTGGTGGTATGTTCTCACTGCTTCAAAGGGGACGGTTTAGTGCAAAACCTTGACAGTGGAAGAGAAACAGTTTGGGCCGCTGCAGACCCTGGTCCGTCTGTGTCATGTGACCTGCAGATGAAACATGGTAATAAGATGCTAAAAACCATACTAAATTTAGGAAGGAAGACTACATTTAGGAGCGTGAACAACTTTTTCCCTAAATTACTTTATTAGGACATGATTATATGGAATTGCAAAAAAAAAAAAAAAAAAAAAAAAACTTGAGCCATGAATGATCACAGATGAAACAAGAGGTATTAGCAATACCCTTCAGAAAACATTTGCAAATAAAAACAATCAACAAAAGCATGTCAGATTTATGAAAGACCTTGTGTAATGTGGGCTCAGTCAGAAACAATAACGCTAAGCATAACACAAGTAGCAGCCTTCATGAAAACCAATCAAAGCCCCCGGTAGAGTATAAAAGCTTTGAAAGTTTAATGGATCAGGCGGATTCTTTGCTGATGTGCATCAACAATCGTTCAACTTTATTCTATGTTCCTTTTAAAAAGTCAGAATTTTATTCATCCGCTAACTAATTAAAAAGTTTTAAGTAAAAAATAAATAAAAACTCCACTGTGTAAAACAAAATCTAGTTTAGGAAAATTAAAGGGATTATTTTCCACTTTTTTGCTGTAATTAGTTGTGCAAAGTATGAGCACTGTTGCAACTGATGAAAAAGGTATCTTTTTGATCATGAATTTGGGATCTTTTGGCATTAAATGTGTGCGATAAGCTAGAGACAAAAATATCAGTGGGAAGTCAGTCTAATTCCATAAGAGTTCATTAAGCATAAAAGTCAAGTCAGTTTATTAATGAAGTGCACTTAACTTCAATATCTGTGCAACATGTATATCAACTAAAAACAAAAGAGTAACACCACAGATAAAAGAAATGCATGAATTCAGATGAGTTATACACATATCTAATGTAGGAGAGGTCCTAATGCGCCATGGCAGACTTCCCCACTATCTCTGAGCAGAGCTGCAGAGGCCCAATCTCCTCAATGTTTCAACCATCCCAGGTGGGACAAAATAAAAGCATGGATGACCTTTTCAAGGTTACCAAAACACACAAATGGCTTTACCTTTGCAATCATTTTTATCTAATAAAATCCCCCTACCATATGAAACTTTGCATTTATAGTCAAAGGTCCTCCACTATTCAATATTTCAGTCAATTCAACTTGATATATCTCAGAGATGACCCAGCCTTTTACCAACAATCAGTTCAGGCAGTTTCAACTCCCAGTGTTACCAAACAAAGTAAAGTGAGAGCAGAAAATAGAAGTTATGAATTAAATCAAACTGCACTAAAAATGTCAGCACTGCTTACCATACCATTTAGAATATAAATGACATGTGTATATTTCACATAATGTCCGTCTCTCAAATCTGTCTTTGTCACATGCTCTTTCCATTTCATGTTCTTATTTTCAAATGAGGGGGCGATGATTTCTCTGTGGGGTTGCTCCGGTCAAACAGAGACCTGGGAAATGACAAACTTCAGCATCTGTGCGTGCCAACGCAGAGGCAGCAAATTCTGTCAGGGATAACTACCTTGGCACAACTCTTTCATGGTGTGCCAAGGTGGATAACCCTAAAAGAATTTGTTCCCCCTGTGTCGTCCCTACAGGCCTTGCGTTCCCTTGGAAGCAGGGGAGGTAAGTTCATGTGCTCTTATTCTGAAACACGTGGCACTTCCTGAGTATCCATTGCCTTGAATGGTTAGATTGCGCATTATACCGTCATACAGATACCTTCTGCTGTTACTGAGGTCACTACAATATAACCACACCTTTCCCATAGAGAAAATGCTCTTTGGGGACAGGTGTGTAAATGATCTTTAATTAAAATTATAGAGCATTTACTTGTCTGACTTGACTTATGAATTCTTCTTATTAATATCCGCTGCGTCTCGAGATCAAACAAAAATTGTTTTCGGCTGAAAGACCAACATTCACAGTTGCTTTAGTCTCTATTCATGTAAAAACTTGTGACGGATCCTTCACAATCAAGTAAGATTCATAGAATTTATTTTTTCTCACCACAAACGCAAAGATATCCTTTAGTCAAAAACAAATCCAATAAAGCTGCAGCCACTCTAAAACTGAAAAAGTGTAAGGGCTATGAATACGTCGTAAGGCACCGCGTCTCTCCAATTACACTTCCTGAAAATATGTTATATACTTTTTGTCTCTATGAAAGCTGCAAATAACTATCCATTATCTGCCAATGTTGGTGTTTTTGTTGATCTAATCACATTACTCTGAAATTAATATTTTTATTCTCTTATTGATATGCATTTTTTTAATACATCTTTTTATTATGCAACATAGCTATTGAAAGCTATGCTTACTCCTCCTAAATTGCAGTTACAAAATAGCCATTTAAAAATAAAATCAAGGCCTGGATGCCAATTCTAATATCTCAGTTGTGGAGGCTGGTATCTTTTCAGGAAAGACAAACGTGGCCACAAGCAGTGCTTTATTCAAGCAACAGGAGGCCTCGCCAAGGGCAATGTGGCTGTTGATAAACCCACAAATCAACAGCAGATTTAATCTGTGTGTCCCACTTGGCACATAATGGGAGAGCTCAAGCAGCCCAAGCTTAGCAAGTCATTCTTTGAACCTGCTTTTATCGCGCTTTTGTTTCTAATCAACATAATTTGACATCGAAGAAAGTATCACAACTTTCATTTCTAGTAGGTAATCACCACAGGAGAGCCCTAGATTCCACTACAGTGAACAAACTTAATTAGAAAGAAGTCAGCACTGCAGTTTGCCTTCTGTTATACCTGAGGAAACAATGCTTATGCGTATTGTGATGAGCAGAGTTGAGATTAATCTGGAAGTCACCTGTGCAGCCTGCATCATCTTGCACTGTAATTCCCACATTAATTAGGAGCTCACAATTGATACAACTGAGAAAAACATAAGGATGAATACTTGGCAAGGCTGCCTAGTTTTTTGGGTTTTTTTTTTATAAAAAAAATCCTATTAGGAAATAACCATCTATATTGTTTCTAATTGCCCATTTCATGGGGTTTTTGATAAACTGAGTCTGTCCTATATTTAATAAACTAAAGCATCCGCTGGGGGTGGGAGGTATTAATGGAAGGACTCTCAGTTGAAGGTTTGGTAATCCTACTTCTTTCCCTTCAAAAACAATTCCCAGATAGGCTAGGCAACCCTGTTTTACTTGTGACGAATGCTATTAGAAGCTCTGTGGTGCACTTGTTTTATGTTGCCATCTATGGAGACAAAACCAGCTTGCGACCAGGATGAGTTGACCTGCTCCATCAATTACAGCTCCTTGTTTCCAAGCCAACCAAATACCTAGAAATCAAATGTTGTATAGTGTGTTGTGCGGTAAAAAGCCACATTGTCTAAGTGTTCTTCCTTTTAAACTTGATTTTAAAAGAAACAAAAAGCATTTTAATTGTCAATAAAAATCAGACATTTTAGGCAGCTATCATAATAAATAACTACTCCATTCCTAGTAGATGTGGTAAAAGTATAAGGTAAAATTGACAACTGTGACTTAAGAGTCTTGTATGCAGAAATAAACATTTAAATTAATTTCAAGCCATCGACATAAAGTCATAAGTTTATTAAAAACTGCCAGCAAGCACTCCAGATCCATCATTGTCTACTTGTACTTCTTAGGTTAATGCTGAGCAGGCTGAGGAAACGAGCTGATCATATCAAATCCTCTATGTGAAGGACATACTTGTCTTTCCTTCCAGTATCCAACATATTAAATCAGCCCGCAGTAGGATGATGAAATTTGACTGCACTACACCCTTTAACAGGATACTACAGAGGATGCAACCCTTCACCGCTTTTTAAAACATTTATTGCACGATGTTTAAGCCAATAGCATGCATTCCTAAAAAATACTAATAGCGAATGTAATTTTAGTTATTTTTAAGTAAATTATGTTGGCTCAGTTTACAACCAATGTTATTGTGGAACAATTTTTTAGGTTCATGCTTGCTTATATTTAATGAGCAACTTGGCAATAAAGCTTTTTTGCTCTAGATTTGGACTACCCTACATTCTCACTGATCCCTAGATCCTTGGAAAAAAAAAAAAAACTAAAAGTCTCAATTCAGAGAAAAGGCCCTACTGCCTCCAAGATCTTCAGGGCTCTAAGGCGCATGTGTCAAGATAAAGGCCCACGGGCCAATGCTGACACACCGTGACAATTTCTGTTTTATTGGAACAAAAAAATATGGTCTGTCAATTTTGGTTTAAAAAAAAAACATCCAAGTTCATATTGGGAGCGCCAATTGGTAGGACCTTTAACTTTGAGACAATATTTTTCTTTGCGCTGGTATTTTCTTTCATTTTCACCAACTGCTAGGCAGGCTTCTGACATTAAGGCAGCTTGACAAATATTTTAAAAATACCCAAAGTTAAATAGACATTTTTCATTACATTTTACAGTCTACCTGTCAGGCTAAGGTTAGTAAAAGATCAAGATTTGAATCTAGGCCATATTTACAGATAAAACAAAGATAAACCCAACGAAAATATAACAGCTCAAATGACTTGATGTTTATGTATTTGTATGTATTTGTGCTTTAATGAGTTTCAGTTCAAATTTAAGCAGAGGTAGGCAAAAAAAATAATATCTCACTGCAGAGCAGTGTTCAGTCTGTCCTCTGGAAACCAAAAGCTGTAGGCCAGGCAAGACTGTTCATCAGACAAACAGCCAACAGGCCAATGGTAACTCTAGGGGAGCTACAGAAATGTAATTGAGCAGTTTTGGCAAGACTTGAAAAATGATTTTCACAGGCAATTCTTGTCAAATCTGATGGAGCTTGAGCTCATTTGCAACGAAGAATGAACACAATTTTTTGTCTCTGTAGGTACAAATCTGATATAGACATATGACTAAATACTTGTAATGAGGTGGTTTCAATGAATATTAAGTTGTGAGCAGGAGTGGATACACGAAGCAGTCAAACCAGTCAGGTACAGTCAGGAACTGGATGCAGGAGCCAGCTATAGTAACAGAGTTCACTATTCATTTTCACATTCACACCCCCCGTTCACCTGCCACCTTGTGTTGTTTTTTAGTCCTGCCATTTTGTCGCATTAGGTGTGGCTTTTTTCATTAAAAATGAGCAGCTGCCTGATTTAATTTCTTTATTTCTTTTTAATCACAAATGTACTAACCGAAGATTTTTATTGAAATATTCCATGAAAAGGTTTTCACTGACTAAATGAGCCGAGTGCACAAGGAGGTCCAGCCTCACATGGACGCCTGGCAGCTTCGGTAAGAGACTGATGTATGGGTTTGACTGGAACCTCTGGGGACAGCTTTAATCCTAAAAACCGAGGACACCTCCACCTTTCACAGTACTGCAGTATTTGACATGTACAGGAGCTGGCATACAACATGAGGAAAATTGTTTTGTCCAATCTCATTCATTTTCCTTCTGATGTGCTACATGTACTGTAATTGCATTTGCTGATGTAAAGTCATTATAACAACCCTCTTCCTGTGCTGTGTATTTTATACTCGGCAGTGATTTTATGTTTTGCTGCTGCTTCAACTTTATATCTTTCAGAATGACAGCTTTAATAAAGTTTGTTCTTAAACTAGGCACTGGATGCTAGAAGGAAAATGTAAACATTTGTTTGGCATCTGTGCTCTTCACGATACTGACCACTGTTTGTTTCTGAAATGATGACTCACTTTTTCTTTGCATGTTTTCTAGTTTGCGAGGCTCTAGAAATGGCCTTAAAAGGGTAAGCATACAGCATGCTTTGTCATACTAACTGTGCCAAACAGGGTAGAAACTCGGCACTTTGAAAATTGGTACCATTTTGTACTTTACCATTTGTACATTTAAAAGAACAGTTTGGTTCCCATAATTTGAGAAACTGACTTCCTTGAAAACAAGCTTGCACGCTTCCACAAAAGAACAACCTTACATGTATGTTTTGAGGCTGCGGGTGAAAAAGCCACAGCAAAACAACCACACAGACACAAGGATTACAGCCTCTTCACAGAAATGGACCAGCTGTAGTTCAAACCAGGCAACAGTTTACAGCAGAGGTTAGCAACGTTTTCAATTCAAAGAGCCACTTTTGTCCCCCTGCAGCTACAGAGCAAAATGTAGAGCCGCAAAATAAAAAAAGACAGATTTGAGGAACGTCTACTAAATGAAACATTTTAATTTAGAAAGTAAGAAAATTCAACTAAAATGTTTTTATATTTTTTTGATTTTTACAACACAATTAACCATAACTTTTAGAGAGGTAAAATGATTCCAGATGATTAAGATCTCTTCCATAAATATGGAAAATGAAGAAACATTCTGGACTGAAAAATATTAAACACGTAGTAAAAAAACAACAACAAAAAAACTAAGCGTACAAGTAAATATAAATAATTTAAAGTATTGCCAAACCATTTTAGTGACTTGGCAGGGAAAAACATGAGCAATAGTATGTAGCCAAACCCACAAGTTTGGATTTAGTTGATGACTTTATGCTGAAGTGTTAGGTTATCTAGGCTTATTATAGCTAAATATCACAAAAACAACAACAACAAAAAAAACTAAGAAATCATTCATTGTTGTATGATGTCCTTTTAATCTAAACCAACAAGTTACTGGAAAAATGAATTGAATACTTTGCTTTTTTTTGTTTGTTTAAATCCTGACTTTATATGCTTATACAAACACTGTATTGCCACTGTAAAACACCATCATTTCCCAATGGTTCTACTTGTGGCTGTTTAAAACATCGCAAACAAATTTCAGATCAGTAAGAATTAAAAATGTCTCACTTCTAGGCTCATGGATATGAAGACAAACTGGTTTCATTGAGATTAAACTATTTTAAGGCAATAACCAACCTCAGAGTTATGGCGAGGCACCCAAGTAACACCGACAGAACAGATTCTAAATGAGCTGCAAAACACAAGGCTCTCAAGCATAATGTGAGCGATTTACAGCATCTGTTCCAGGTGGGTTGGGAAAATATTGACAAGCAAGCACCACTGGAGTGTGTTCAAGCAAACAATAATATAACGACAATTATTGCTGCTGCGCAGGCTTTTTGCAGCAGGAGAAGAAAAATGTGTTTGGATGACTCCCAATTGTCACTTGACGCTTGAATACTTCACCTGCACACACCGCAGAGTTTAAGGGTTAATGTTTGAGATCCGGCAACAGAGAAGCATCTTTGCAAGGATGAATCATGCAGTGAATAATGTGTCTAAATGTCATCAAGTTGAAAGCTGGGAAAAACACACACATATCAAATAATTTCAGGTTAATTATCAAATAAAAATCACAGCTGTTCAATGGCTGAGAACTCAAAATTATCAAAATAAGAATAATTTGCAGAGATGTCAAGATATTTTTCACAGTACTTTGAATGGATGTCATTCCAAGTACTGTGAAGAACAGTACTTGGAATCTCTTTGCAAGTACTGTATTTTTCATAGCACAGATGCACTTTAATGATGTGCTACATGCACAAGAAAAGCCAACAAAGTCAATCTAATGTACATGGTTGACACCTTAGTAGTTCTACGAAATTTAAAGTGTCTGAGCAAATCAGCGTACTGCTCTCAGTGGGAACTATTTCTGTCAGGCTGCACTTTTAGAGTCTCTTGTGCAGAACTGACTGCAACGTGCATGAAGCAGCACATGGTTGGGTTTATGTAATCTATTGTTTTTTGTATTTCTTACATTAATGCAAGAAATGATGACACATTATGTCAATTTACCACCTTTTGCAGCATCTCCTTATTTACTAGCTAATAGGTTCTGCGGTTTGAAGCAGACAAAATGATTGGCCATCTACTTCACAGTGCATCTCCGTTGTGTCATGAAGTTAAGCAGGGACATTGTGCAAATCTCTGAACAGTATAGTCAAGCCAATCCCAGTCCACTCAGGTAAAATGACTAGCTGGATGGTGACGGGTTTTTTTTTTTCCAGCTCAGGTTTTGTTGTGTCAGCTCTCAGAAATGAAGGTCACACTGTATTGTCATCAGCTGAAAAAGAAACCCATATTCTCCACCACAATGGGGAGTTGGTCATCCAGAGCGACAAATTCAGTCAGACTTTGAGTAATTTTTTTTCTTTGCTGCTTTCTAGTGGAAACTCGTGTCCTTTCTGTACAAGTTAGTCTAAAAGTGTGTTGCTTCACTGTGCCTGCTTTCAGAGCTACGAGGGAGAACTTCTATTCAGCCAAGTGTTTAATTTTTAAGTGTAAAATTAAGCTGGAGAACTTGAAAGTAGTTTTTTTTCACTGTTCCATTTTCAGCTTGCGAAGTGCAACTGCACTACCTTCATTTTCTGTTTTGCAACGATTCAAAATTGTCGACGATCAGTAGTAACTCCAGTAGGGCAACAACACAGACAGAGAGGAGTGCAATTCACTAGATTCTGAAAAATGCCTCAACTGGACCTTAAGGCCAATCAATACCAATCAAATCAGGACATCCCTAAAAATTACCAGAGGAGGGCAGCAGGAATCTGAAGCTGGTTCATTTGTTGCACCATGATGAGGCATTAAGGCAACGTTTTAAGCAATAGGCTCCCTACTGGACAAATGAGCTTTATAAAGAAATATCCTAAATTATATCCGGAGGATTCTTTCATTTAAAGAAGAAAACACTAACGCATGAATGTCATGGTAGTAAATGCTACAAAAACTCAGTCCATGTAACTGTGGAGGTCTGTAATAATCTGAAAAAAAAAAAAAAAAGAATTGGATTGGTTGTCATCAAACGGTGGGGGCAGAGGGGCAAAAAGCTGGGCCGTGTATAGTAATATAATTTGCAAATCTAATTTTAATACTTTATTATACACAACAGGTTTTTAAACAAATTGCTTCAAAAAAAGAAAAACACTTCAAGACAGTTCAGGTCTTGAAAAAACAAAAGCTAGTTTAGTGAAGCATCGAGTACCAGCACTCAAGTCTGGCACTCAGACAAGTACAATCCCTGATTTAAGGCAAGACCTCCTCACGTCAGGAAACACCTTGTTATCCATTTGTCCTGTTACTATGGAAACGCCAAATTGTTAATTACATAATGCTGAAACATATTAGAAAGGTCTCTCCAAGTCAGCATCCCCTCAAAGGGCTTTGAGAATCACTCCAGTAAACAATACTATACTTTTTCTTTCAGTATTTTAAGGAAAAATGCAAATTGGTGGCTGTTTTGTTTAGTTATATTTTTACGACAGTAAATGTGAAAATCTACAGAAGTCACATGAAATGTAAAAACCATTTTGAAAAAAAATTAAATGTTATAGGAATTCAGCTGTAGTAACAAATTCGCTAAACTAGGGTCAAAAACCCTAAATTGAAAGAAGAAGCAGTTTAACAGTCGCACTGATTTCCAAAGGTGTTTTGTTTCAGGGTTTTTTTGTTTGTTTTTTTTTGGGTCCTGCGAGCTTTACAAAAGCTGTACCTGTCTCGTGTTAGATTTCACTTAATGCACCATTAACTTCCGCCTCTTGTGCAGCAAATATAGATTTAACAAAAGATTAGTCACTGCACCCTGTTAGACTATCAATATCAGAGGGGTATTGCATGTTGTTTATACAACGTAGTACACACTACTTGAAACAATGTTCCTCATAACCCTAGAGCTCAATGTATCAGATGCTGTACAGCTTCACCTTAAACAAATTGGGGTGATGTTTCTTAAAAGGCAAGTATTGCACTTTTGTTGTTTTTTTTTTTTTATTTCTGTACCTGCAATTCAGCAGAGTCTTTGTGAGAAGTGGTGCTCCCATGCTCTTTCCAGGCCATGGGCTGTACAGTAATCAATGTTGATGAATGAGTAGGAAGGCTTTCTTTATTCCAGCCCTCGCTGAATAGAAAGTTTCCATTATCTCTCACAATGTATTCACTCTATCAAAGTGACAGGGTTGAGGCAAGGCACACTCCATTGCCCTCACTGTGCCCATACCTACCTTCATCCGTCTGCTCCAAAAAAAAAAAAAGGGGGAAAGCCGGAAGAGATTGTTAAAATAACACTGCTGAACCCTACAAAATCTATAAGACTATAACTGGTGAATCTCATCCATCAAAGCGGTACAAATCCAATGACATACGTGCATTGTGTAAAAATATTCTGTAACATTCAATTAATGAAAGGCTTGTTTTGTTTGTTTTTTTTTGTCTTAGAATATATCATTACAATTAGTTTTGTGAAAAAACAGTGGAGGGACATTGATGGGAATTTGATGCAATTAATTAATCAAAAATAAACATAATAAAATCCTAGCCCTAAAGAAAAAAATTAAAAGTGAAACATATCTTTTCTGAAAGTAAATAAATAATGTAATAAAATGTGGAAATAAAAAAATATATATATTTACCACAAATTTGATCCTAATTTCCTACTGTTTTGATGAAGAAGAGATCGTACTATATTTTCCATTGCCAATATTTATCTGGACCTAGAATACTAAGAACTTCCACACTTTTCCAAGACTGTTGGAGAATACTGGAAAAAAAAAAAAATAAATAAATAAAAAAACTAGTCAATACAGGAAAATTTGGAATAACTTGAGTAACTTCTAACAAGTGTGCTGATATTTCAGTCATAAGTGGCTGTCAGCAATGGAGAGGATCTGCATCATATGAAATCTCTGCATATTCTGCTTTTTAACATGCTGTACATTAAGTCTGATGATTTCATCATTATTCCTTTCCAATTCACCATTTTTAAAGAAGTGAATTGTTTCCCATGTTATCTAAATATGGACATATTTTAGGAAGCAAGCTTAAATCATCTTTAATGTTTATATAACTATACATTGCGTTTTTTTATTTTTTTTTATTTATTTTTTTTGTACCATTTGATGCTTCTCTTATTCATTCTTTGACCTATTTTTTGGGAGAAAACATCCCAATGATGTCTGTAATTCTAGATTATTCTAAACCATTTGTCTGCAAGCAGATCTAGCAGCTGAATTTTTGACTTTGTGTTTGCAGTACAGTGCTTAAGGTATGAGCTTGAACTCCAATTTAGATTTTCTTCACTAATCCCAGGATATTAAAGAGGCAGAACTTTTAGTGCTGTGTTGTGCATTAGTACATACAAACACTGCTTATGGAAAATTGTGTAAGCACAAGCAAAGAGTTGAATAAGGTCCACAAATATACTGCTCCAGATTGTTCAGGCTGAACAAGTATAAAAATACTATATAGCATTTTTATTGACCTCAATTTCAACCACGAAAAGGAGACTATTAATAATGCATATAACCCTTATGTAATCACCTAAGCTGCATTCTTTTTTCCATAAACTAAAGAATATCTTAAATTTCTAGAGTAGTCCATACATCAGCTAACCATTAAAAAGGGTCACAGAACAATTATAGAGAAGAGACACTGAATGCAGACTGCTCCCATCTTCTTGTATCAATAACTGCTGCCGTTTTCTGTTTCAGGAGGTGAATGTATAATTTTATGGTGTTGATCTTGGTCACATAAAGCCCTCTGAGAATATAGTAAACCTCGTCTTCGTTAGTTCAGACAAATGGTACATGTACCATTGTTGCAATAAAACAACATCAAACCAAAATGAGGTTCTAAGCAGTTTTTTTCTTTAGAAATACACTTACAGTGACGATCAACTGGGTCTGCAGATCCCAACTAATCAGTCAATCATCCCTAAAATACAAATAATAATGACCAAGAAGGTGTTTTCAGGCAAAAATACCATACGCCTTCCTGACAACCATCAACAGTGAAATCCACACTTCTGTGGATTTGACATTCCACAAAATTCACTTCATTTCTTAACATTTAGACCTACTGTATGTAAAATGTGTTTTTTAATAGCCTAACTTTATCTTGTAATGTGTGTTTAATTAATCCCGAAATATATGACTACAGCTCGCCACCAAACTTCAACAATGAGAGGTATGTTAAAGCCTCGGGTCTGTAAGTTTGTCTGGTTTTTACTAGGGATGCACCAATTTATTGGCCAGCTGATTTATCGGTGCAGATTTCCTTAATTCTGGGAGATCGGTGATCGGCCAATTTTTATATGTGAAGCCAATCTTATCCACTGATCTTATCTAGCTTGGCAAAGGTCTAAGAATCAACCACTGTCCTCTTTTGCTCTCTGAGAGAGGTTTGACTGACAGACTGGTCCACCAAGTTATGTCTGCATGTTTACAATTAACAATAGTTACACCAATGTTGCCAACTCAGCAACTTTCTTGCTATATTGAGCAACGTTTCAGACAACAAAATTGGTATCGGCCAAACTTGGAATCGGCAGGTTAAGCTTTTTATAAGATTGGTAATCGGCGATTGGCCAGAAAACTGCAATCGGTGCACCCCTGGTTATTACCTTTGGTTAAAGATGCAGGCGATATGGCAATTTTGCAGAAGCCATTGTTGGACATTTTACCTTAATGGAATGTCTTAACATTTTTCTGTAATTGGTTTAAAGCTTTTTCATTTTCACCAAGTAATCTCCATAATGATCTGTTGCCATGATCCTCATTCCAAGTGTTTTATTGATGCCATGTTTTTCTAAAATATATATACCAACTTTTTATCTTAGACTTGCATTCAGCTGAAAGAAAGAAAAGCACCATTTGTACAGAGATTATGGAATCTTCATTTTTAAGATAGGTGCCCGACAGTATTACATCCGATTGTCCGTCATCCGTCATTCGGTTTTTCGCTCTTTTTAGCTCCTGCGTTTTATAGGTTTATTAGTCTGAAGTATGTTTTTATAGAACATTTGTGTGACATTTGATATAATTTAACTGAACATCTCCACATCCCACTGACTGATGACTAATATCAGTTGACAGGCACTCAAAAAAATCATAACAGAACAAACACGAAAATAAGGGAATCGACTGCTGAAAAAGCTGTTTTTTTTAGTATGGAATCGAATCCAATTATATCTGATGTCCAACTACTTGTGTTTTACTTGGTATGATCCCTCTGCTACACATCAAAGGAGATTTCTCTTTAAGCCACTAAATGCTATCATCCACTGCAGCAATTTAACTGCTGGTAACTCAACTGTGAAGTCAGCAGTAAAAGTTTAGAGGTCCATATGCCGCAAATATTGAATATCAGGCTATAGCAACATCAGTTAGGTTTTGGCCTAATGAGACACAAAAATAGAAAGTAAGCTGTCTTTGGCTCTTTAAAGATGCAGTCACTTTTTTCTTAGAGTCTTCCTGTTAGTCTGAAATCTAAACCAGTTAATGTATCCACGTTGCGACACACAACCAGATGGTCTCATTCGCAGTTGCTACAGTACACTGAAAACCATGGAGAGTAAACAAGATGCAGATGCTTGGTTTGAAAACAGACAAGTCTATCAAAGTGGTCCAACAGCTTGATGATAAAATTTGTGTCTGCACTGCCAAAAAGCTGTAATAAATCTTTGGGGAAGAATAGTCCTTTTAATCAGGCTAACAAACTGAAAACCTGACAGAAAAAAAAAAAAACACTTTTCGCTCAGCAGCTCATTTAGAAGATGAGTTTTGATGAGAGTCAATAAAAATTTATAAAACAATTGGCAAATATTCCTTAGGTGGCTCTTATCAAATAAAATGTTTTTCTAATCCTTAGACAGCTCCAAAATGAAAATGTTTAGCAGCAAATAATCAGCTTGATATGAAACTGGTTTGAAAAGTTTCTAAATAATGTTTAAGTGTGGCTGCACAAAGAATTAAAACCAATGTTCACTGGCAGCAATGAGTCCTCTGAAATCTCTGAATGAATGTATTAACTTTTATTTATATCAGTAAGAAAAATACAGCATGCAAGCTACATAGCTGGATGCTTTTTTCAAATCTTCCAAGTAAATTAGCATACAATTAAGTTCAATTTTCTATCACACTTTTTTTCCCCTCCACTGGATTTTTCAATAATAATACTATACTGCACTACATTACAGCCAGCTTCTTTATCAATAAACGTTGCGGCTTTCTCTTGTAGATGGTGTCCATTATTGTCTACATTCTAAATGTCAAGTTATCAGACTTGTCCATGATTGTAAAGAACAGGAGCGTCCAAAACATTTCCTATGTAAACCAAAATTGCCGAAAGTCGTCACAGACCAGATGTTTTTTCTTCCACTTAAAATTGCAGAAATTTTTCCATTTGGACACTGCCCACCAATGAAATTATATTTTAATGAAACTAAGTGGACAACATTTTTAAAGGAATCTGTAAATCATTATTGATCTTCAATATAAAAAGGTTTGTCTTATTAAAAAAAGCAAATTCCCCACTTTTATCGATCGTACCTCTCTTTTGAGATGCACCTAACATTTTCCATTTAGGGATATTAAATTAGTGAGTAATCTCGCCGAAGAAAGCTACACAAACTGTCCACCTCCTATAACTACCTGGGCTGGTGGGTCAAATATGCACCATTTCTGAACTGCAGTTAAGAATCGCATAAAATCATCCCAAGTGCCACAAATGGCACCTGGATCACACTTAGGAACCTATTGGGGCCGGTCATAACATGTCCAGAGCATAACATTTCTGTAATAAAAATCCTTTTTTTATTGGACCTATGGAATATTCTATTTCTTTAAGAAACAGATTTTTTCTTTCATTGGCTGTGAACACTCGATATACGTCACTCAGTCTGCAGTGAATCTTTAATTGAGCCAAAAATAATTCAACATATGGGAGATTTAGGTTTAAAATAATCTTTTAATTTTACAGACAAGTTCCTGCTGACTGGAAGTTATATATTATATTAGAGAGTTGATCAAGAATCTGTGCTTTATACCTCATTCACAGAACCCCCACTTTTCCCATTTATTCAACCTGAAATCAGTTTTTCATATTTTTAGCTAATCTTAAGGAGGTATGACGGGCATGAAAAGAAATATAAAATATAAGCCTGCTGACAACAAATTCCTTCACAGCAGTTCTTCATCATTACAAAGGCTTTCATCAGTGATCCTCGGGAGGCATACTTCCATCTGTTTAGAATATTTATGTTACCTAAAACAAGCCTGATTGTTTATGCGTGTCCTCATCAAACAAGGGTATGCCCATCGGTGCGGGAAGCTTACGGAGACGTAGGCAGTTCTCACCGGGGTCATGGTTTGTGCCCAGGAGAGGCTGAGCCAAATGACAAACTGTTGTTCTGATGCGACAGCTTTAAGCACATGAGGGTACAGGGGGATCGTCACTGTGTGTGTGTTCGTGATGGGAAGAAGCAGAGGACCTGCAAGGTTGACTGAAAAGCCTGCCGAGATGTTAAATTAAAATCAAATCTGTAGCCATAAACCGACTCAACGATTAATTAATAAATTTGAATAATTATTATCCCTCAATTAATGTGCTTTCATTTCAGTGATAGCCTTTGCTGATTCGCTGCTTTATATGCTTCAGTCTGCTGCTTGCGGAACAAGAAATGAGTAACACAGGTAAGGCCTTTTGAAAATAACCTTAAAGCACCTATTAAACACACTTGTCATCAAGCCCACGTTTCTGTATGAAAAATGTTTTTTGTAATTGGTCTTGTGCATTATTCCAGTCCTAAATGTCATGTTTTCATTAGCTCTAAGCTTGTTATTAATCTGTATAATGTTTTTCAATTAGTGAATTGAGTTACTGAAATAGATTAACTTTTCAATATTATTTTAACTCAATGAATACGAGTATGTTCTTTAATGGATTCTTTTTTTTTTTTTTTTTGACATTTTATGGGCTAATCACCATATTTCTAAGGCCGAGTCCAACCACTCTATGGAGAACGCTCATTTCATCCGCTTGTATATAAAATCTATATCTTGAATGTCTTGAGAGGGCCAGTTGTGTCAGAACGTATTGACAATATTACTTATTAACAAATTGTTAGACTGTTTTAGCTTTACTTCTAAAAAAAAATTAATATAAACATATTTTCTCACTATAATTTAGAAACACTGAGTTAAGAAGTATTGTGATTTGACTGATAAAGTAATATTTAAATTCACAAACATGATCTTTTAGTTCTGTTTATGCAAGTGTAGAGGGCCATATAAATGTTAGAGAGCCAGATTTGGCCCACGGGCACCGAGTTTGACACATTTGCTGTACAGCTTCAATGTTTGAAACTCTTATTTTCAAGCTAAAGCGAGCTTTTTAAAGTCTAAACCGCTTGGATAATTTCTATATTCCAAATTTCTAATACTTTAACTGATCAAACCATAATTATCTGTTTATAATTTTCAGCAGAACATTGATTTTTTTTTTTATTTTTATAAACAGCTTGGGATTTGTTAAACCTAACAATCAAATTGTGAAAACAAAATAGAATAGGATGCTTTTTACTTCAAAATATTGCCAACATCTTCACTACTCTAATATTTTGAATTGTCTCATGTTGAGGTTGAGAGAATCCCACTTATTGTAATTTTAGTCTCATTTGATTTAGCTGATCTTTATAAAATATGGAACATTTTGACTTCTGAACAAATGAAAATAAATTTGAGCAACCTTCTGGTATTTACTGAAATTAAAGAAACACGTTTTCTTACTGTGGATTATAGAAAATCACTTTTGTCAAAGCCAGTTAAGAAAGGTCTCCAATGAATGTATTGGTGTTTGCATTGTAAAACAACTTCTTTATAAACTCAAAGGCGTCAAGCCACAACCAAAAATACAAAAAGGTACAAACAAAATGACCAGAACCTTAAAAACTTTAGCAAAGACAATAAGACCTTTAAAATGAAAAGACGGTTACTCTTTTACCATTTCCACACTCACCTCATATATTTACTTCCACTTTTGTGCCGTGATCAGTTGATCTACTCTGCATCAACTTCTCTACTGGGACTTCTAGGGAAAACTAATTGAGATAAAAACTGACTGGGCAACAAATCTGACGGCATGGTGGCCATTCTGATTATGTTTATTTGCTACCATAAGCGACAAACAATGAAACAAGCCAACATTGTTTGGTTTGAAAATAAATTTCAGGAAAATTTAAAATCACTTAAAAGAAAATAAATACTGGAGAGAAAAACAGACACCTACAAATCTCCTGCCTAATCACCTCTCGCCAACAACACACTAAAGAGAAAACACACACACACACCCCCAAATATAATGAAGCAGGCAGAGCACAAAACCCAAAATAATTAGCCAATTAAAGGTGTGAAGCAACAAAGAGTAGGCAGCATGTGCAACGTTTCAAGGTCAAACACATTTAAATGCAAATTTAAATAACTGATCAGCAAGGAGAACGTGTGCTTTAACGACCACAGACACACGAAACCATCTGCCTTCATAGAATACACTTCCGTGTATATGGTTTGCAGGACTGTGCAGTAAATTAGCAAATTAGCTTGGTGATCTTTCAATGCAGTTACTACGCATCAACATAGCTATTTATATAAAAGAGAAAAAGAGAGAAACGAAACTCTGTTGAATTACAACAAAAACATTTTGTATGGAAAAAGAAATACCCTTAGATCTATTCCTTTTATAGTTTGCTGGTTGATTGATTACATGTGCCACCAGAGAGAAGTTATTGATAAGTGATTTTTCAGACCAGGCACCATGCAGGAGCAGGCAGGATAAGACAAAGTGGAAGCAAAGCACATTTTAAATGCCAGGGGTGTAGAAACATGGCTTCCAGAATCAATGCAACTAAAAGCGACCTACAATATTTCTATGTCAAACCAGAGTTTTTGAGAACAAACCATTGAGCAGTTTCGACCATACACTTTGTAAAACTTCCTGCAAGTCGCACTAAAATGCAAAACACACACACACGCACACACACACACAAAAAAAATCATGTTTAAAAATGTAAAAATGTTTAAATATATATTTTTCTTTATTTTTACCCTTTCCACCAAGAGCTATTAGCTTTTACTTAAAGCAAACTGAATCCTGGATGACTCATTTTTGCTTCAGTCCATCACCCATTTTTCTTTTACTCTACTTTGAACAACAACAAAATGAAGTTCGGTTGATGGAGCCACACTGCACACACAAATACACAAAAGTGTGTACATTGAAGCACAAAGACAAACACACACGCTTGTCTGCACTCAAGTGTGAATTCCTCGGATTTAATTAGAAGCTAATTTTGAGTCATTATACAACTGCAAACAATATGGAAATGAGCTCATAGGTTCCTGACAGTTCAGTTGACTTTGACCGGAAAGAAGCATGACAAATTGAAGAAAAAAAAAGTAGCTCATTCATTAGCGTGCTGTTTACTAAGCAATTATCTGACAGCTGAACGGGTGCATAAAAAAAAAAATTGAGTGAGGAAGCTTGACTGAAGAAACTTGGATCCAAGGTGGCATCTTCAAAGTCTTTTCAGCACAACATTTTCATCCACACCAGTTGTCCTAAAATAATCAGGTTGCTCTATTATTATTGCAGTTATTGCCAAGTGAGATACATCCTTAAAAGTGTACGGAGAACAATTACGTAACTGTAGTCAACAAATGTGCAGCTTTATCAGCCCACCCAGTTGGAAGTAATATTCCTAGGTGTAGAAAGTATTGTCGAAGGAAAAAGGTGTAACGTTATTTACTTTCAGTATCAGAGAGGTCTTTAAAAGTTAAGTGAGAAAAAGAATGTGTGTAACAAACTATTAAAAAAAACAACAACTGTCTTTTCTAAGAAGGCATGTTGGCCGTTCATTGGTGCTGTTGTTTAACAGGTAACAGATACCAGGAAAGCAGCAAAAGTGTTTTTAGGTTCTGAGTTTTCAACCTCTTACTGTCACAGGGGCAAGCTGGCTTTGGAAATGTTAACATTCACATTAACCACAGAATGCAAAAACAAATACACTTCCTTATGCTAATCATATCACCTGAACTAATGACAACTTTAAGATGCTAAAAACAGGATTTCAACTCAATTATTGTCTTGTGTTTGCATTAAAGTTTTTGATGATGGTATTTAATGGTAAACCACGATCAGATTGGAAAATCTGTTATGCGTTGGTAATCTCACTTCTTGTGCTCACTGTGTTTTATTTGCACCTTATGTTACTTTGACTGCGTTTGGTTTCACAGCTGTTCTACCTTCAGTAAAATCACAACTGTGTCAGTCACTGAGTTTCTTGTCTAGTATAAAACATTTAGACCCGTTGGGTCTGAATGTTGGGTCTTACGTCATGTTCGGTCGGTGTTCTCAAGAACAGAACTAAACTGGTGAAGGCGGCATTTAGTTCAGTAACTAACTCCCCAAAAACTAGCTCCCTAGATATCCAGAAACCCACAAGTTATTTAAAATTGGGACTGTTTACTGAAGCTTTCCCGTAAAGGTCAAATATTTTTCCTGAAGATTTCTTTTTTTTTTTTTTTTTAATTTAAAGTACTTTGAATTATTTTATGTATGAATGATGTTTGTTTGAATGATGCTGTTCAGATGAACATTTTACATCGCATCAAATTAGAAGCTGATAACGACATCAAGTCAAAGTCATCCAATACTGTTAATTACTTATATTGTTGAAAACAAAGGCAGCTGCTGCCTGGATAAAACTCTTCAGTTAGACATCAGCTCTCATCATATGTCTGGAGGTCACTTTTGCTTAAATATGAAACTGCCTATAGATACTGCCATGTCTCATTTGTTTGAAACCTGCACGGCTTATTAAGATGTCGAGTGTTTGTTCTAACAAACTTAGTTGTTTTCTTGCACAAACTCCTGAACTCACATCTAGAGCAGTGCAATGAACAGAAAGAACCCACCGCAAGCAAAAATAAAAACAAGTCTGAATCCATTAAGCTTTCAAGGTTCGGTATGTTGAGGTAAGTGCTGTACTTGCAAAAGAAGAATTGTGTTTAGTTTCTCAAGTTCTCCAGATTGTTTATACATTTTCACATTCAACTATTCAGGCCTGCTGGTTGGACGTAGCGGCTGCAATTTTCCTCGTTGTTGAAAATGTCACATTTTACAGCATAATTGTCTGTTATAAGGCTTCTTACATCCAAACTGGCAAAGAGTGATTGAATTTAAGTGATTCTAACATGAACTGTGCAAGAGGACGCAGACACTCAACATACTGATGCGTAATGACTGAAAGAGGGAGATTAGACTGGACTGATAATTCTCTCATCCTTTCTGACAGCTCCTTTTATCGGAGTAAGTGTGTTTCTTTGCCCCGTTCTTGTGTCACCGAGTGATTATTTAGAAATGTTGATTATCTTATGCAACACATTTACCAAGCTGACAATGCAAAGCATGCAAAGGCGGCACATCCCAAGTGCCGGCACAATCTATACTGAGAAATGCTTAGAAAAGTTATTTAAACCTACTGACTTCACTTTTTTTTTTCATCTACTTCTTTGTAATGCATGTAATATTTATTGGGATCGTATGGGACTGACCAAGATGCACGGTGTTCTAAATTTCTTACAAAGGCCTGTCATCCATTTTATTTTAGCTACAATTACGGAGATACCGCGAAAAAAACCCACAACCAGTTGTGGTTACCAATAGAGTACAGAAGAAACCTAATCTGTAACTACAGTCCATCTGTGTGACGATTCCTTTTGAATGTACTGTTCTTTTAAGATGTTTGTTACAGAACATCCCACAGAGCACTGTTTAATAGACCACAAATAGATTATGGAAGAACTGCAAAGCTGCCAGGATATGATCATCCATCTAAGCAAACAGACCGACCAGGAAGAGCATTAGGAAAACAGCCGAAAGGCTCATGGCACCTCTGGAGGAGCTGCATGGATCAAAGAGGGTTTGTATCTCCTATAAAATATTTATTTGTTTTGCCACAATTTTTTTTTTTTTTTACATTTTTATACTTCTTCACAACAAAATAAATCTGATAACTGAAGAAACAGAAAGCTTTTGTTTACTGGTGCTTGTTGAGGGATACGTGAAACAAAATGGCTAAAGCTTCCCAGCTTTTCTTGAAGTTGTCTGTGCACATAATTCAGTAAGCCAACAAAGATTTATGAACAGAAGGTAAGCCATTTAAATCCAATCTGGGAATCTTCTTTTCCATCTGGGAAAGTCTGCTTCATGATTACCTTAAGGCTGCCTCTAAGCAAACCACGTAACCTTCATCCACTCCAGAGCAACTGCTCAGTGATCATCGCTATGGGAAGTTCGCATGAGTTGTTTTACTTTGAATCTGCCGTATGAAGAGAGTGAGGTTTGAGCGTGTGGGACTAGCACATCCCTGCAGGAATAAATTTGTATGAAAAAAAGATGACTTGCTTGCAGCTACAACATCAGCACTAACCTGCGAGAGCAGGTTTAAAGAAAATAGATGCTAATGTCAGGACACAGGAACGGAGGCTGGTTAGATAACAAAACTCCTTGGGGGTACACAACCCGACAGCAAAGATTTAAGACTCAACAGTGATGGCCACTCAAAAGAAAAATCTGAAATATTATACAGTTGCAACCTAAAATTCAATTTTAGAAGCTACTGCAACAGACAGCGCTGTCATTCTTGCAATTAACTTTGCATGTTTTAGGTTTAGACATGAGTATTTATTTATTTTTTTTTCAGAAATTGTCTAAGGTTAGTTTGTTTAGGTAGTTTTCCTTCTCTTGCATCATACGGAGAGCTAATTTTAATTTATGATGTGTGTCCTCTTTCTGCCAAATAAATTTAACACATGCAAGTTACAGTTCTTTAAGATTAATTTAATTCCTTCCTTTGTATGAGGTTCAAAATTATTTTTTAATTTAAGAATACTTTTTAATGTGGCAACTCTTTAAGCTTTAGATCTACTCCTGGAACATCTGATAAAGTACTGTGCAAAGCAATTCATACCCCTTGAATGTATTCACATTTTGTCATATTATGTCAGTAAACTTCTATTTACTTTATTGACACAATGTAGTGTATAACTGTGAAGCAGAGGTAAAAGAATATATGGTTTCAAAAATCTTTTGGAAGAAAATAAAAGCATAGCATGCATTTGAAATCAGTTAATGCTTTAGGGACACATTGGGGTTTGTCTCGAAGAGCTTTACACATTTAGAGACTAAAACATTTTTCCATTCTTCTTTGCAAAACATCTCAAGCTCAGATTAATAGTAATAAATATTAATGATTCATTTTTGTCACCATTTTTCCCCATATATACTGGCCTTCATTGAGCAGTAAATGGATAAGAAAGAGGGAGACGAGAGAGAGAGGAATGACGTACAACAAATTGCTCAAGACCAGGAATTGAACCCAGGTGCATGGTGACATGCTCTACCAACTGAGCTTAAGTGACCCTAAATTTTGTCATAGATTTCAATTTGGATTTAGGCTTATACTTTAACAGAGTCATTCTATTTTTTAAAAAAAATGTGCCTTGATCTGGACCCCCTGATTAAAACTGAGTTTACATTGAGTGGGCTATAGTCTTTCTAAAAAATGTGATTCAGCTCTGCAGCTCCCCCAGAGCTACCTCAGCTACCATTAGCCTCTAATCTGCTTGTCTGATTAATTCTTTAAATGTCCACTATTACGCTTGTTTAGAATCAAGCTATAATACATACGTGAGCTATACAAAACATGTTCATTACATTTAATACATAAAATTATTGAGACTTTACCTGATCAGTTCTGAGCTACTTAAGGTACCCACCTAACCTGTGTTTACATTAGCACCTCAGACACGTGAAAATGGAAACAAGCAGATGCACAAAGTACATCTTTGACCCAGAAGCAGAAGAAGTGGAGCTGCCTGAACAACCATCAAGCCACAACCACTGAAGGATTAAACGCTGCGGATCTGACACACGTTTATATTATTAATTCAAACTGATTTGCTTCAGGGCAGTGTGCTATGCGTGAAGTCCACCAGCTGACATCAGCACAATAATTTAGCACAACGACCGGGTTTTTTTTGTTGTTGTTTTTTTTCGCAAATGTGACCTTTTTTAAGATACATATTTGCAAGGTTAGAGGAAAAG
>NW_006800167.1:116021-131317 GCF_000485575.1 Poecilia formosa | reverse complement strand
AAACACATCATTATGTACTTACATCGCCATCAACTGCAGATTTGTGACGAACAGAACCTTGCTTCAGTCCAAGTCTTCAGGTAAATCCTGCCATATACTGTTGGTAGTTTTCAACGGACTCCTTCGTAAGCTGATTTGCGTATTCCAGCCGATATAAAACGCAGAAGGTCATTTAAAGTGTTAAATGAAGTGGGCGGAGTTTCACTTGGGTTGCCAGGTGAGTTAGCGGGACCTGACTTGGGTTGGTATACCAAAATTTAGAGGTGTTTGAAACAGGCTGTTTATCAGGCACTAAGAGAACATGTTCCCAAAAAAAACGACTGGGTGTTTTTTGGTTGTTGGGTTTTTTATTGTTTTTTTTTTTTTTTTTTTTTTTTTTTTTGGTCTTGGACTGCTTCTAGAAGCAGGAGATATACATATATGTATATTCGGTAGTACAGAAACATGCAAAAAGTGAGTTTTCATAACAGCGGGACTTTAAATGGGCTGCCATGTCTTAAATTTACTAAAAGTTCTCTAAAATGGAAAATTTGGTGTATAGACACATTGGACTCACCAGACAATACATAATATTTAGTTCTTGTGATTGAGACGGTGCTGCACAACAAACTGTGTTTTACTTATAATATGTGTAGAATATTTCAATCTATGTTTGACCAGTCAGTATATTATATATATAGTTTGTATTTGTCTTTGGGTATTTGTCTTTAGATAAATAACTTTCTATGAATCAGCATCACATCTGACTGTACTGCTTTGTTCCACCAAACTGCATTATATGCAATTGTATCTTAACCTATATGATTTTCTATATTTTTACAATTAGACATGGAGTGGGCCTGTTTGTCTCTATATGACAGACAGTTGTTTTAAATTTTAAACATTCATGCTTTGTCTATGAAACATTCATGCTTTGTCTATGAAAACAAAAGGTGGTTGCTATGGTTGCTATTTACAGAAATGATTTAAAAGTCATGGCGAATGCAACTGCAAAGCCTTCACTTCTACAAAAAATATGATGTTTCAATATCTAAATAATCTGATTATTGACGCAACAGAAATAATAACAAATGACACAAATAACATGCCTATGTAACACCGCTCCACACTCAACTCTTTAGAAAATAATTTCTTTAAACGTAACTATATAAGTAAGGAGCTGAGTATCAGGTGTAAGGCGCAACACCATGGGAAAACAACAAAGTGTTATTTCCTTGCACTTTTTATACCTCACCACCTCACCTTCCTTTATCGCATTCACAGTTATAACTGACATGAAACTGCACCGGGTTGAATATTTCAACTAAAGTCTTCTGCTAAAATCCTTTTTCCCCCCAAGGCAATCATTAACCTTTGATCACTTTACCAGTAAAATACAACCTCACCTTAGCCACAGCTGGAGGCAGGAAGTATCTGTAAATTTAAATATCTTATTTTGTCCGCTGACAGAATGTAAGTAAATGTTAAATTCCTTAAACTTTGCAATTTTTCTTTACACCTGACAGTGGAACAGCATAGGATATGAGTGATATATTTTAGTTAATGCTTGTTTTCCAAAGTCAAGTTATATCTCACACAGACAGTGCTTCCAGTGAGTTTTAATTGAGCACACATTATTTTTTCAAGTCTATTTGATACTCTAACACCTCTCTCTTTAGTTGCGTGACCAACGAAAGCAGTCTTGACCTTTTTTCTTATAAAAGAAAAAAGAAAAAGCAGAAAAATGGATTGACGGTTAGAGGAATGATGGTTATCTGGAGTGCCCTCAACAACAATACAGCTGTCATGCATGGGTTCAGCTTAATTTCCTGACTAATACTGAGATGGAATGTGAGCAGCAAGGTTCACTGGGAGCTTGTATTAGCTTAGCTACAAGCTGCGTAACGCTGCCAGGCACTTGTAATTGCGCTGGGTGTCGGAGGGGATGGGGTGTGCCCTCACAGTAGATGTCTATAGACAGATGGACTGGGGATCTGCATTGACATTCTGATGGTGACAGACCACAGTACCTCACACTATGTTGGCCCGACAACAAAGGAGGCCTCCACTGTGCAATAATCTGATGCTCAGCCCAACAAGCTGTTACTGCATCATTCAGATATCAACAGGCTTAGCATGCAGTTTACAGTACAGGCTAAAAATATATATTCATAAAGCTCTATTTGGTAAAAATGGCAAACAATGTAGAGGCATGGGAGAAGTTGCTCCTGTTACAAAAAAAAACAAAAAAAAAATCCAAACAAAACCCTGGTCATTTTTGATTTGTCTCTCACCTTGTGTGTTTGGCCATATTAACATGCAAGGTGTGCCAAGGTCTTGGATCCACAACCTTAAAGGTATGGCAGTTAGTCGATGCAAAATACTGAATAATTTATAGGAGGACAAATAAATTCCAGGCAACAACACAACGGCAGACTCTGGGGCTGATTGGTTATTACTGCGAAGTTTGTCGGGAAACTTTGGGCTGTTAAAAAGGGCAATGACTGAATATCTTTCTCAGCGAATTAGAATGGGGATCGCCAGGGCACACAGAGGGCAAATCAATGTGAGTCAGGTAATGAATTTAAACAGCACGGGGGAGAAAAAAATAGGAATGTCAAGATCAAATTTGACATTTATTTTATCTTATTTTATTTGCCTAACATCTATCACGCATAAGTATTGCCACTGCACTGGCATATATAAAATCTGACATTTCTTCAAAATGACACAATGAACTTACAAGTCAGAATCATTCACCATGTTTGATCTGTGCGTTTTATGTTTATTGGCAAAGTGTTGACTGCTCACTGCATACATGATTATTGTCGCAGTTTATTTGGAATGTAAGAAGAAGTGGAATGAGGCTAAAAGCAAAGAGACATAATAATGAAGAACCTGAAATATAAGAGACCTGTAAGGGCTTAGAAATCAAACGTTTTACTTTCTGTAATAGCGTTATTCTAACTTTTGCATGTACATTGCCTAAAATTAATATTTTTGACTTTTTTCAAATGGTTTTGCCTTACAACAATAAACCTTAGAGGATTTTTGTGGGATTACCTGAGGCAGTAGTTCATAATTATGAAGTGGAACAAAAAGAACAATTGTTAAATGAAGCAAAACACGGTACTATAAAGTATTGACTCAAGGGGGGCCGAATACATATGCCCCCCAGAGCATATGTGCATTTAACACGTTAAATCTTTACTTGTAAAATAATTTGAAACTAGATATAGTCTTCTTTCTACTTCAGAATTATGCACTACTTTTGAGGTGGTCTGTCACACAATACAATGTCCCAGTACAATACAATGTTTGTTGTCGTAAAGGCCAAAATTTTAAAAAATGTTTCAGGTTTTGCAATATCTTTTGCTTGGCACTATGTGACTATTTTCAACATTTTTGTTGGATAAATGTAAGACAATACAATCAAGAACACTATGACAAATTAACTTTTATTATTATTATTATTATTTAACATTCATACAGACACTAATAATTTCCAGTTAATTTATTTTTCATGTTATTTTTTTACGGTTGCTAGGCTATGGTCAAGGTAATTTCATACAGCCTATTGGAGATAACTGAAATAAAAAGTCTTTCAACATCTCAAAAGAAACAATTTAGTTATTTCTAGTTAGAACATAATCTACTCTTCAATGGTTTATGGCTTTTAAAGAAGAGAACAAAAATGAGAGAAATTGTAAGAGTTATTCATTTCTGGTATTTATGCTTGTTCCGCAGCATAAATATTAGAAGACTAATCCATGATTTTTTCGATAAACCACTGTTTTTACAAACATAGCAATTTGCAGTCCATATCTGCTTTAAAGGACAGCGTGTATTAATAATATTGATCAGAATGGGAACATTTATGTCTCACAACTGCGTCTGCATAATGCATCAACTTTTATTCATCTTCAAAAACAATTAGCAGATGCCTTTAAAGGACTTTTACTCGAGGCATCATTTTGCCATCTGCTTCATCGTGTGTATGACATTAATGCCTACTGTGAGAACGCTGAACCAACACGTAGAAAACAGTTCATCCGTAGCTGTGGCACAGTTCCACTGAGGATAAAGGAATGAAGATTTATTTAGTTCAGTAATTAGAGAAATAAATGGCTTCAAAAGTTTTAACATGTTAAATGCACAAAATGGTGTAGTTGAAATAATGTATGAATCAATTTCCCTTTGCAACAACCAGTGGAGGATTAATATGAAAAACATTGGTATTCATATATTAAACCAGTTTTTATCTAACATTTAATATCTTAAAGCAGTAGAATATTTTGCAAAAGTATCCATACAGCCTGAGCTCTCTCAATTTTGTCATTTAAAAACAATAGACTTTATGTTATAAACCAATACAGAGTAATATGTACTGTAATGCATACAGTTTGCTTATGAAGAATTGCCCCTCTTATGTTTTTTCCCTTCTTGTCACACATAAAAGTTTCACATTATCAATTATCTAATTATCTAATTCAGACAGAGATGATCAAACGAATACAGTAGTTACCAAATAATATTTTACACATATCTCAACCAACTTGACCCTATGTGAAAACATGATATCCACTGTTGTTAAATCATGAATAACTGTGATTAACACACATTTTTTTGGGTGCATTTCCTTAGCTAGACTAGGCCTGATTACTGCCTAACCTGTAAAAAAAAAAAAAAAAAAAAAAGCATTCACTAAAATAAAACCTTTTTGAACTTACAATTCAAACATTCAAAAATCTCAAAAAGCAACACATCATCAAAAGACCTTTAATAAAAAAGAAGATGAGGAACACGGAGATTAATATTTGCGCATGAAAGGGGTCAATTCTGTGCTCCTAAATACAACTGTGAGGCTGAAAATATAATATAATATATTAAATATATTCATATATTAAATACCAAATATTGGTATTCATATATTAAAGGCTGAAAGTAGTGTCATCTGTTTCCTTTACCTACATACTAATGAGGTACTTTGTGTTAGTCTTTCACATAACTTGTGATCATACACGCTGAAGTTTGTGCCTACAACATGGCAAAAAGTTCAAACATTCAATGACTCAGAACGCTTTATCAAGACACTGTAGGGTTACACCTTTAGACCACCAGTGTCATCCCTTAGAAATCTGTATTACACAGACACGCTGCACAGAAAGAATCCAAATTCATATAACTGCTGAGGCATAAAGTGTTCCCTCTGTGATAAGCTCTTTGGAGTAGTGGAGTGACAGATATCCTCAGCATGAGCCTTCCCTGCATGCTCCTTGACAAACACACACACACACAACTGGAACAGAGGGCAGAAAATACCCAGTACTGCAGACACTTTACTCCACAATTACTATATAATACAATGAATACAGGGGAAAACAGAAAATAGGTCACACAACAAGACTTGCCCAGTCAGACAAGAAAGTCGGACATGAAATGTTAATTTTTTTTTTGACTTTCATCAGTCTTTGTCATTAGTAGGTTTTATCTGAAATAAATTGCATTGTGGACATGTAAAAAAATGCCTGTTGGTTATTTTTAAAGGAAATGATCTGCTTTTGCACTGTTATTTGTTTCAAATTGAGGTCTCAGAGGAGACAAATAGTAGGTTGTATTTTCTTCACCAAACTTGAATTGTCAAAAAGTTCTACTTGCAAATATCTTTTTCGACAACTGATTACTCTTTAGAAAATATACAAACATGCTTAAAACTGGTCTGAAGTGTCACTCATGAATCTTTCGGGGCTTCCTGCCAGATAAGCTTTAAATTCCACTGAGGAAATAAAGAAATGTATTCAGGAAAACATATTTCTTTTCATTGGTCAATATTGTCATGGTTGGTCCTTTAAAGCTCTGACAACAAAGGATACTTTGTGTGTTTCTCAGAGACATCACAGGCTCAACAGTGGGTTTTGACACCTTAGAAAACAAGAATACAGAGCTCTTTTCAAGTGTTGTGCTTTGTGTATGATATCTTTGACCTTAACTCCCAGCGGGCTGCACATAAAGTTCAGCATGGTCTGCTCAGCTTGGAGGAAATCTTGGCCTAATACATATGACAGTTGATCCTGGAAATGTCCTATTCTGTTTGTCCAATCATGGGTCGTTAACCTTGAACATAGCTGCATCAAAGATGTTGAGTACATTAAATTAGTACTCTGATTTGAGGCATTCCTCTTCCTAACAAAAGTTTGTCACACTGTAGCACAATGTATTGTTTATACTGTATTGTATTATGTTGTGTTGTACTACACTGTATCATGTTTTAACACGTTAATCAATCAATTTTTTGGATAACAAAAATTACACATTCTGCAGATTTTCCATTTGACAACCTTTTTTTTTCTTAAACGCAAAATAATTCTATTTTTTGTTTAATTTTGGCTTAATTACTTCTCTGAATATGTTGTGCTTTCAGCAAAATGTTCTGAGTCATCAGTTAATCGATTGCTAAATTAGTTGACAATTATTTTAAGAATCAATTCATAATTTATATGATTAATCATTTCAGCAATAATTGTTTGGCGAAGCATTTTATCATATTGCCCTGTCTTTTTTGATATCACATCTCAAGGAAAACTTCAACCTCCTGACTCTTACATTATTCACTCGTCTCTCTTTGTCACTCTCTGATATGGTCAAGTGATTTTGCAAGCAACAGTCACATCCTTTTCAGGTGTGTACCGAGGATAGAGTAACACACACAGCTGCCCCACCTCTTGCACAGTTCTGCGTCATAACGGCAGACTTTCTGCTTGCTCCAACAAAGAGTCTGGAAACCTGTCTGAGAGCTCACTCAGATATCACTTCCACACTTTGGTAGCTCTTTTGTTGGGGTCTCCACTGACACTGTATGTCATTTTCATTTAAGAATCTCAAGCCTGACTAGAAAAGGTTGGGTTCACGCATTCTGGACATGTCAAACAGGCAAAAGCTGTCAAGCATCGCCTTTGATTAGAGGATCATAATCCTTTCAAAATCATAATCCATTGTGTGCTATGATATGGACTGAATGACGCAGTTTTGATTAACAGTGACTGAGATGGTTATACACACCAGGAGTGTTGTAAGGTCTGTCACAACAGAAGGAAAAGAATTGAAATTGTAACATGTGATTATTTGTTAGGTGTATAAATAGCTCCCTATTAAACTATGATTTACCATCTTTAATGTTTCCATTATGATAATTTGGGTAATTTGTTTAATTTGCTTTGTAAAAAGCCACAATTAATAAATTATCTTCCGTGCGGATTTGTTTAAGTTTTGAAAAGCATATAGAAGATCAGTCACTGTTAAGACAGCAGCAGTTTGGAAGGCAACCCCGATTGTTGAAGCTTGAAATCAGTGGATCTAAATAAAACTATAAAAAGACAAGAAGGAAAGCATAAGAGTGGTGGCATCTCGGCTTTTGAATCTTGGTAATGTGTCACTTTGGAGCCATATCACAAAATAGGGTCAATTGCAGAAAGATAATCCATAACTAATTTACTTGATTGATGGTCTAATTATGGCTGTTTATGTCATGCTTGATAATTCACTCTTTGATAAAAAGGAGAGGCAAATTCCTATAGTGCAGAACAGTGGCAGTAATGAGCACGTACACAAAACGGACAATGCTTCAAGCCTTTCTGTGCCTTTTAACACAGATTTCAATTGTTACTTAAAACCCGCATTGTTTAATGCAAGATTTGGAAAGGAAGTATTTGTCATAACAAATAACTGATTATTAATCACCATAAAAATGTTACATTTTGTTGACTACTAAAATTTAAATCCTGCAAAGGAAAAAAAAAAAGGTTTTTAACGACCACTTTAACTGCGCCACAGTTATTTAGCAAAAAGGCATTTATTTATGCTGTATGTCCATTGCTGTAACACACAGCAATGGAACAAACAACTATTTATTGTGATATGAAATAAAAAAGTGTGTATAATTTGCAAAATGATTAAGAGAGCCTGTCAATTAAAACTTCATTTATTTATTTTGGTTTTTTTTTTAGAGCTTTAATCGCAACAGTTCTTACAGTATTATCTTATTTGCTAAATTGCTTATGAATGCAGGTCAGTCACATAAGTGCTGAGCAAAACAAGCATGTGAGGCTGCTGCTGATCAACTTTTCAGATTAATGTTCTTAGATTTACGGAAAAATTGGGACTTTTATTTGAAAGCTAAACTTTTAACATGTTCTGTGTTCTTTTTTTTCTTTTTCAATTTCAGATTTTGTTTATCATAAGTTCTAATGAGTAAATCTGATCAAGTGAGAAAAAGTGTCAAAATCAATATTACAATAACTAATAAAAAGAGATATCAGTTATATTTTAATGGCTTAACAGTATGTGACATAAATCTCCTTTGTCAGAATTTCCTTTATTATATTCACCCCAGAATATAATAAAAGAAATTCATGCTTAATTTAATATTAAGCGACCATGCATGAAGGAAAATTTGAGAACACTACAATGAATATTTTTACTGTGATTAATTAGTTGCACTGAAAGAGCAGAAGGAAAATTACCTATATTTTTGATCCTATATGAAAAATGTTATTTTTTGCTTGTCATTATGTAGATTTCACAACCCATATGGATTATCATTATGATACCAAGAAAAGTGGTTTATGAATACCTTGGAAAAATAAATGTTGCTGTTTATGAGGCTAGGACGTGTTTCATCATGTGCTCCAAAAGAATGCTTTCCCTGCAGAAAACTTCAGAAAGCTTCATGCAGGTATACTGTCAAAAAAAAGAAGCAAATAAAAACAAAACAAAAGAAACCCTTTACATAGCTTACAAGAAGCGTCTGCTGATGGATTGCACAGTAAAAAGCACAACATTTACCTGCAACAATGGACAATCTGCTCTGAAATCTTGGCTTTTCTGTTCTCCTAACAATTTATGTTCCACATAAATCCTTTCTGTTCTCCTTCTACGAAGTAGAAATTGTGTCCGTTCTAAAATTAGATTTGCCAGATTCTGTGGTTATTATACAATTTTTTGTAATTTACTAACGTTTCTGTTTATTGACCTCTGCGTGTGCAAATCTGCTGGATGTTCCACATTAGTTTGCATTTAGACACTTTAAAAAGTTTATTTAAATGAAAATATACATGGATTTGCAAAAACAACAGACAGCATCACAGGTTGCATTTCAGTCCATTTATTTTCTTCCAGCATATTTGCCCTCAACTTTCAGCAAACAGTATTTCTTCCATGGAAATGTTTACTGGCATTTGAGAATGTGAAACTTTTTTCTGAATTACATTTTCTGAATTATATTACTGGAATATAATTCCACTCTCTGATTTGCAGTGAACAATTTTTACAAAGTAAAATTAACTTTCATACACTTTATAAGTAAGTGTGATTAGAAAGATATCAAATGTTGCATTATAGAAAGGATTTGCATCTAACCATGCAGACAGTGCCTCTCTGTCAGGTAGCCTAAAATGTATGGAAAAAAAATTGGTTCGCATCTCGTCTTTTGTACGTTTTTGAATCTGCTCCAGTTTAAGAGGAAACGCTGCTTATGACATAGTGATATGAATCAGGCGGTGTGAATTCAGGCAATGTCAGCGATTTGATCAACACATCAGGAGGGAGGAGGTATGAGTCGGTTTCTAAGCTAACTATTTCAAACTTTTGTAAATACCACCGTTAATGAAACCAAATCAAGTGTTACCTTCACTCGCAAATCAGTTTGACTCGAACAAGTAGCTGATAATTATTTGTTCAGTCTAGCGTGAAGTTAGTGAAGAAAGCGTTTTTTGTTTTTTTTTTAAATACCCAACAATTTGTATGAATTATTTTCACAAAAGAAAACGACAGAATCAGGGTTTCTTAAAACATAAGAGATTAGTCCAATAAACTCTTTCTTGGGAATCCATTTCTGAAAAATCCAAGTCAAGTCAAGTCTTTGCAATGTAGAAACAATACCAAAGGAAATTAGCAGCAATGTAAACAAAATTGAGTAGAAATTTCCTAAAGATGACGTGCAAAGCAGGTCAACAACTACAAGCAAAGGTCTAACTGTAATATCTGTACATATCTCAGCAGCTTCAAACAAAAGTTCACATTTACCACAAAACAATTATCGTCTGAGATAATTCTTACCCGTACTGAATTATATTACTGAAATATAATTGTTGCAATCTAACAATGGAAAGTGAGCTTTTGAAATATACATAAGAAAGCATCACTATGAATAGATGAATATGTTGTATAAACAAAACAATTAAAATAATCAGAATCATTTGCTCCAACAAAGGTTTGGGAACAGCAAATAGTTTAATATTAATAGATAACATACATGTAAAAATAAAATGCAAGACATTAAAAGAGCAAGAATTATTGTGCTATATTACAAAAATTAATTAGGTTTTGTGCTTTATCAATGCTTTCATAAAAAATGTTTTTTAAACAAATGGGAAGCCTCTTTATTCACAGTTTAAAAACAAAATGAAACAATTTAAATAAAAACACATTTCACAGATTATGTGTGATTGAGTAAACATTAAATGGGATGCTGGATTGTTTTAACACAAAGGTCTTGTTCAAGCAAATTAAAACTAACATCAGAATGGGATATATACAAGGCACTTATCACACAAAGTGTGATAATAATTAGTTCACTCAATTATGTGTTGATCAGGAGCCGTTCATACAAAATAAGAAAAACTCCATCATTGCAAAATGTTGCACACTAAAACATGATGGAATCGCTGCTAAATTAGAATGTAAATTATAGATAGTACCAGGAAGTTAAAATTAATTGAAAAATAAAGTAAATTGACTTGATGGTAAATGAAAGAATGTTCCTCTCCCCTATGAACTTTTGTGATTAATCTAGTAAGATATCATGATGTACAAATGAGCGCCTTACCGACCCACTGCTGCTACACTTAACTCAGCATGGTGTATGAATTTAGAGAGCCAACTGTACTAGCAAGAAATGAATTTGCATTAATTACACTCACTTCAGATGCTCATCAGTTTGGTTAGAAAATCAGTAAATTGGAAAAACAAAAATGTTAAAATCTTCTTTGTTATAATTTGGTGTCACTAATGAAGTTAACAGGTAGCCATATTTGTTACTTTTCAAGTAAAGTCAGTAATTAAAATGCATCTCCCTGTCTACAGTATAACTTTAATCAGTTTCATAAAGCGAAACATGTTCTGTTGATGTGTAGGAGTGAGTTTATGAGTTTGCATGAATTTCTAAGAGAGAGACTTCTGAGGATTTGTTGCATTTCTCTCCATCTTCAGCTGAACATCATTTATGAAAACAATTCACATTTTTACCTTCTGCAGATTTACACACTTCAATCACTGCTTATTTACCAAAAGGTGTGTGAGCTGTGCCAAAAAAATATCTCTATGTAAATTTTAGCATATTTCTTAAAAACAATGAACCAAAATGAACTGATACATAAAAGTAAAAGAAAAAAAACCCATCAATAAATTAAAATGGTGGCATATTCCAAGAGAAGATGAATTCATATGATCTTGTGGTTGTTCTTTGTTTAGATGTGGTGCAATCTGAAGCTTAGAGCCAATAACTGAAAAACTTTTCTCAGAAAAGGGATTTTAAAGAAAGCTTATTGCAAGTGCCGTTTCCATGGTTTCCATTAATTCACAGTAATAATGCACCCACTTACTCCCCTGTTAAAGAAAGGAACTTTAAACCCTTTACCAATTTCTAAAGGCTAAGCAACAAGGAGCACACAGAACTGCTCCTTCTTGACGTTACACATAAAAATGTGTTAGGTTTTATGATGTAAATGAAATGATCTTCCCATAAATGTCACACCTTCGTAAGGCATACCAAACAGCTGGGTGTCTGTTACTGGAAGGATCTGTCAACAACCTTAATGTTCCACTTACATGGAGCCACTTTGCTCTGAGAAACACTTCTCTGCCCAGTAATGCAATTTAGAATAAAAACTCAAACCACTTAAATGAAATGCAGTCTGAAGATCGTAGAACTAAAAATCCATTTATGACCTAGCGGAGCCTGTTTTAAATGAAGAATAACAACTGTTTACAAGTTTGAAAAAGGCAATTAACTAATTAATTACACCATTTTAGGACTAACATTAACAACGCTTAACCATTGAAGTTGTTACTAATTAAAACAACAACAACAAGATAAGAAATGCTCATATCCAGATATGTAGTTATATTCAATAAATTGTTGTATGTGTTCCTGTGAGGCTTGTTTGTCAGACAGAAAGTACTTTTGGAAAATAACAATCTTTAAGCAGGTATTAAAGTTAATCTTCATTAACACAGAGGCATTTCATAGTACAATCAAGTAACTATGTAACTGCCACCAAGTGTTTTGAAAATTATGTATATATCGAAAACAATTTGATTTCACCTCAGAGCTGTACCTGATTGCCTTACAACAGATCTCCATCTCTTTAAGAACCTCCTGCCCTTTCCAACACTCCCCCTCACAACAACAATTCTCCATGCTGTCCATTAATGCCATATAAAACTGTTGGGGGGTGGAGGGGATCTGTGACATGGCAGCTCCAAGGCAGAGCTTTGGGGAAATAGGCGGAGCTTTGTATGAGAAGGTGTTATGGCACTGGCTGCCACTGGAGAATCAAGGATTCCTTAAACATGCATGAATGAGTCAAAATAACTCTGATCTACATGTTTGATGAGGGAATAGCATTGAACCCTAAAATAAAGCCTACCAAACTAAATGTTGCGTAACACCTGTTACCTCAACCACCCCACTTAAGATCACTTTTATGATATGTAAAAGGTTTTTTATGAGTCTGATTCAAATCTTATTTTTTTTTTCATTAGCTGCAGGCGGAAAATTATAATTAATAGATATAGGCTTAGAAACATCAGTCTGTGTGGAATTAATCTATATGATGTGTTTCACTTTGTAAATTGAGTTTCAGAAGTAAATTTCATTTTCCACAATATTCCCATTTACTGAATATGACTGTATATAGAACATTAGACTATAATTGAAACGTCTCATTTACATTTTTTTATTTACAGAAACTAAATGTAAAGAAAAACAACCAACCAAATGCAAACGGCACTTCACTGAATGTCTAATGAAAAGTGATATCATTGTCTAGCCTGGCAGTCACCTTCCAGGACTTCCAGGGACTTGTAGTCAGTTGATTCCTTGCCTTCCATATGCTGCATAACTTTTTGAGTTAATGTTCATCTTTCAGTGAAGAAACTTCATTTTCAGTGCTACTTCTCAATGTAAAACTCTCAGCTGAAACTCATAGGTCTGGGATAAATTTGGTAAAGCCTGTGCAGAGCCAAAAATATCTTAAACCCCACATTTCCGGTTGCTGCTCTTCTGCTGCCACAAAAAACGCATGAGTAATTCAGAGTCTGTCCAGTCAAGTATTTTGAATACCTTGAAATTTTCTAGGTCTGTTTTAAACAGACCCAGAGAACAGCTGTGTTAATTTATTTGCTGAACCTAAATGATCACTAGTCATATTCTTTGGTTGAAGTCCTTTCTTCTAATGAGATGCCAGAAGCATAAAATGCTAAAATCACCTTATGTGTCTCATATTTGTCTCATTCAAATAAGAATGGCTACTTGGAAATATGTCTGTTCATTTTTTATTAAATATATTTGAAACATTTGTGTAAACATCTGTACTTTTTTTTTTCAAAGCAAACATATTTGTATTAAACTGTCCCATACCCATATATACCCATATATATATACAAAGTGTTGCAGAGAGGTGAATCATTACACTGTGTTACGTGAGTTCGATTCATTTTCAGCAATGGTTGCATTTGCAGCCATTTAGGTTTGCATGTCTTTAATATCTCCTCTTTTTCACACTATTTATCCAACAATTTATTATTTAGTGTTACCTCAGTTTAAATTCTACAACCATAACCAAAATCATAAAACAATTTTATAAGTCTTAAGTGAAAATACGATGCGACTTCTATTTTTGCAGAAGAAGAAAGGAGCAGATCCAGTAGAGATTGATGATTAGGATTTGTGTTCAGTGTGATATTATTTACCAACAATCATGTAGCTTATTAGCATGGTGTTACATAAAACCTAAAGATAAAATGTACACTTGTTGTGACTTATAAAGCAACAATTTTACCAGATGTACTTCGTGTTTTTCTTTCATGTTAAAACTCTGACATGATAAACAAACGTTGGAGGATGGTTGTGGGCAGGATCGGTTCAGCATGAGGCGTTCTGATTGTGTCTTAATGTGACTTTTACTATGACACTTTATGGAACTCCAGTTGTGTCCAATAATAAAGAAACAAACAAAAAAAGAAGGCAGCAAACATACATGTTGGTTCCACAATGTTCCCCTGAAACTATGGATAAAATCAGTCATTATCCATAAAAGTAATTTGAAGAGGGGGGAAGCATATAAACAAGTCAAGTCAATAACAAGTGGATGACATGATGCAATCTGCATTTTTAACTCAGATAACTTAACTTTGTTTTACTTAATTAAATAATACATTTAAATTGCTGCACTGTTAAGTAGAATGGAAATTACCTTTTTGTAAATTGTCTTGAGATTACCTATTGTAAATTAGTGTTATATAAATCAACTTAATTGTATTATGAAAGGTTACAATTTGCCCAACGGACTGAACTGAAGAGAAATGATGAGCAATGTTTTATAGGTTGATGAAAGCAAATATTGTTTTCTTTTTTTGTTTTTGTTTTTAACATCAGAAGTTCATTTTTGAGGTAAAACTAAAAATATGTAAATTTCTTTCCAATACATTTTCCTTTATAATCTTTTGTATTCTGAATGAAATCAACACTCCTTAAACAGTTTTAAAGAAACAATAACTAGGGAAACTATAAAAACCTCCCCTTAAGATGTTTAGATACAAGACTTTTAACGTCCCATTGATGTAAAATAAACAAATGAGAGTGGAAAATGGGGGTAAATACAACATTGTGTATTTACAAGGTTCTAGATATAGAACCTTCTGCAGCACTTTTATCTAAGAAATAAAAGTTCTTCAAATAAAAGTACCACAATGACAATTCAGCTTCCTGCCACTGATTCAGATGCAAAACTTATTGCAAACATTGATGTTGCTCTCTGTCATGTAGAATCACACTACATGATATTACTACTACTACTACATCAAGCTACAAAATTGATCCAACAAAGAACACGAGGCAGATGAAATACAATAGTTATGCATACATTTTTTTATTTATTCTTTTATTATTCTAAAACTATATAGTTGTTGAAAATGTAACTTTTCTGTGAATCTGTAAATTTAAATTGTGGAAGAGTTTGCTCCTCTAGCTTTATTTTCCT
>NW_006800167.1:102516-115601 GCF_000485575.1 Poecilia formosa | reverse complement strand
TAAATGATTAATATCATTTAATCCATCAAACTCCGATTAAAAAAATTTGACAGTAGGGTATATATATATATCTCTCTCTCACCAGGCTTATTTTTGCTAACACAATTTTTATTCAATTACATGAAATATTGAAGCATGAACTTCTTTTGCTTTGAGCTGTGGGCCCTTTTGCGATAAAGCTGTGTTTAATCTCAACTTTTTGGCGCATTATTGTTGAAAATCAAAAGTTATTTTGACTTTTGATGTCATTTCTTTGAGAAAATAGTTTTGAAAAGTTACAGTTCACCACACAGAAGTCACTTTATTTCTTACAAACACAATTTATTTGTTTGTAAGAACATTTTGTTTGACAGACTGAACAGCACTCACCATGTGGAGAGGAATCCAGACTTGCACAAACAGATATTACCCTTTCTTTTCTTGTGGAAAAGATCTGAGCTTCCCAAATTTTGCAAAGGTGTTCATGTGTAACACTGTCACTTCAAAGCACTTTGTTAATGTTACTTTACTAAAGAACAGATATTTTAGGTTAAAAGTTACATTTAAAAATATAATATGCATCAACAACGCTGTTTTAGCAGAACACTGACACAAACACCAAAACAGGCAAAGCAGGCCAAAACGATGTCCTGCCAGCAATTCTCCCACCTGAGCTTAGGATCTCTGCAGCTCTTCCAGAGTCACTATCAACCTGTGACACACTGTTTTCAGTTTTGCATAAAGCATAGATGGTTTTAAAACTTAACCATCCAATAAAATCCTCCACAACCCCCACGCCAGACCTCCTCACCTGTCTATGGTTAAGACAGGTGAGGAGGTCTGGAGCTGTTTGTTCACTTATGTTATTTAACAGAAGTCTGAGTGGGTTCAGTTCATATGTATTTGTCAAACTGAATCTTGAAATGATACTATGATTAATTGCACTCACTCAGTTTAGTTTGGTACCTTCAAAAGGTAATTGGTGGTGTAAGATTTTGTTTTGGAGTACTGAAGAAAAAATGGGCAAAATAGAAATGCTGTCCAGTGTTTCAGAATATTACTTTCACTTTTTTTTTTTGCGCCACTGTTCATCTGGCACATACATCTCTATTAAATACATTGAAGTTTGTAGTTGAACCATGGGAACAGTTGGAAGGGTTAGCGATATGAACAGCTTTTGCAAGGCACATAATACTTTAGTCAAAATGACACATATGGAAAAAAAAAAAGTCTGCAGTTCTGAGTTGGGGTTCAGATTATACATAGAAGACATAGAGGCTTGGAGCTCCGCACAACAGAAGTGGTTAGTTTGTCAGCACCACGGAAAGCAATTGTGTCCAGAGGGCCCACTTCTGCATTGAGTGAAAAGTGGGGCCCCACAGTGACAATTCAGGCAGGAGTGAAACTATTGAAACGGGAAACCTTTTTGTACTGTGCTACCCCTGAGAAAAAAAAAGGGCTTCTAAATTTTTTATGTTTTATTCCAACCTGAAAAAGACATTTTACATCAGCGCCATCATATTTGTTGTAAAAGAAATTGTCTCCAGGTTCAGCAGGGTCATGTTGAACTATAAATTAGCTTTTACAATTTTTTTTTTCTGGATGAACAAATAAAATGGATATTTTGTAATAATTTGCAAAGATTATCTTGTAAGATACCATTAATTCTGCTCAAAGTTGCCAAAAATATGTTTTTTAAACCAAGATTATTTGTCATACTCTGTATACCTCACTGTAGGTATTAGTATTAGGAAATCTTTTGTCATTTAGACCAGAATAACTAAAGTACAGTGTCCAAAACAACAAAGTTCTCATTAACCATTGAATGCCAACCAGTTCTTTTGTTTTCTGCAGCACATTCCCCTCAACAAGTACGAATCCATTTGAAAAGTTACAGTGTATAGCTTTCCACTGCGAGTCTGTATGTTCCCTGTATTTATGGGGTGATGAGGCCTGCTCCTGGGGTTCAGAATAGTCATTATCTGGGGGATGCTATACAGCTCTAGTGGTTAAGGTCACTTGATGCACACTGGATGTCCTCACTCTAGAGGATACTAAATGTATAATCATCCCAGAGTCCATAGAGTCCAGGGTCTATCCAGGCTGGCCATTATAGTGGCTTATTGTAGCCTCCATCTCGACTTCATATCCTGCTATTTCAGCAGTACAATCCTTAAAAACTGTGTCTTTCCCTCTTTGTGATTTGTGAAATATAGCAGATATAGCTGACAATGGGAAAGGCAAGCCTGTTATTGACACCAAAGATCACTTGGTTGCTATAGCAGATGCAGTTTCTACATTTCAGAATATTGTTTCCATTATCTTCATATTAGACAGTCTGAAATTCGGTATTTGATGCAAATACATACAACACTTATTGGTAATAGGAAGGAATACAGCTACAATAAAGTTGTATAAGTTGTATCTACTCATGCAGGTAAAACAATTTCTCATTCTGCAGATTATTAAAAGCCAGAGGAAATGGTAGCTCAGTGATCAGGCTTTTTCTGGCCAATGACAGTTTTATTTGTAGACTCATCTGCAGATTTTGAGCTTGACTTCTTCTAACTTATTCAAAGAATTGCAACACATGTAAGATAAAAAAAAAAGATATTTAGGCTCTTTGATAGAGATAATTTCAAATCCAACAGTGAAAAGTAATTGCAAGATGATTTCTGTCTATGCATCAGAATATACATCATCAACCTTCACCTGGCTTTCAAACTTTTAAAAAAGTGAATCAAAGAGTAGCCTATTGGTTAACGTCTTAGCAACTGAAAGTGGTGGGAGATCCTAGTTATGAGTAATTTCATCATTCAAAAAAATAAAATAAATCAGTGTCTTCTAGACCTGACCGTCTGATAGCCAATCCATTGTTTGGTGCATCGCTAATACGAATCTATTTAGTGATTATTTTAAGCGTATTTTATGCTTTTTGATTTCATGAATTCTTTCTGATATGCTTCTGTTAGTAGAATTATGAGCGTCTGACATGGGTTTTAGATACAAATTCAAAGTCCATTATTAATTAAAAAAAATGATTAAAAGTCATGGATGGTAAAAAGTGCATGTTCAACAACATATTGTAATAGAAATTGCTGTAAAGACAATTGAAATGTAAATTTAAGCAGAAGTAGTCTATTCAACATTTGCAGGTTCTTCCGGTGCTGAAGAACATGACTGGGCTGCACAGAGTCCTGACCTCCACTCACAAAACCATCTTTAATAAAACAGCAAACCAGGCCATGTTGTCCAACACCAGTGTCTGACCTCACAATTGTGTTTCTGGAGGAATGCACAAAACTTCCCATAAACCCCTAAACCTTGAGGGAAGCTTTCCCAAGAGAGCTATTATATATGCACAGGGTCAATCTAGATCATATTAAATGCTACAGATTTAGAAACGTATATCACACAAGTTCTGTAGTGTTTGATGCCGGGCAGGTAAATGCCTCTGCCGATATATACTTGCATAACTATACAAGTATACTAGCTAGTAGTGTAACCTGTAAGGCTGGACAAAACTAATCTGAATACTGCTTTTATCTCTTCATATATTTCCTGAAGAGAAATAAAATATTCCTAAAATTGATATCAGTCCATCAAAGCTTCACTAAAACTGGAGATTATAAATCCTCCACAAAGTCTAATCAGTGCATCTTGATTTTCATGTCGAATTTAGTACGCAGGCTAGATAACTAACAGAAACTCAAACTCCTCTAAAATTTGTCCAAAACCCCAAAGGATTAATTTCATCACGCAGACACACCTGTTACAAAATGCATGTGTAAAAGAACACTTTCATGTTGGCAGATATTAACTGTAACATGGCACAATAAAAATAACAACAAAAGATCTATTGTTGACATTGTCTCTGAGTGCATCCGGTACAAATTGGCCCTTAGAGTAAAAAAACCCCCAAAAAAACAAAAAAAAAAAAACACAGATATTTGCTGTGCACGTGTCCTCTGAATGTCACAACACTGTAGCAAGAAAATGCTACAAGTCTTTGCTCCTCTCTGGGTTTTCTTGGCAACAAGCGGATAACTCACTAAAAGATGTTTTATTTCTCAAGATCTTATATATCTGTAAACATCTGCATATACACACCTGTGAAGGAACAATCACATCAGGCTACTAATATCAGAAATAAGTGCTCAGAAGGTAGATCCATAATGCCACATGTAATAGTTAACCTTTCACATATAATTGCAATAACCCCTTTTGCATTTTCAAGTCACAGCAGGTAAGGGAAGTGGCAGATACCTTACATAATGACACATCCTCGGATTTACACAGTTTGTGTGCCTCTCTGCCTCTCACCTTCTCCTTCCTTATCCCTCTGCTCTCAGCTTAAGGCTTTTTTTTTTCTTTTTTTTTTTTTCAGCATAGCGTGCTCTCTGGCTCTGAGCATTGGCATCTCTTGCATCGGTATGCAGCCCCCGTACACACTGCTGATCTCTCTTTATGAGGACATGAGTTTCAGCGCTTTTATCCCCACCTTCACTTGCAAATATGCCTGCATTCAGTATCTGAACTCCAGCTTTAGCTGAGACTTGTGGGAAGCCTTTAAAGAGGAAGTCAATAAAAGGGTATAAACATGCAAGAGCTTAAGCTTGTGCTTTTTGAGTCTTTATCCTAAAGTTAGTTTTTTTTTTTTTTTTATAGGGCTGGCATCTCACTTAAACCGGTTTTGGAGGAAAATAATTGTCCTCCCGTTACACTGAAGTAAAAGCAGAATTTATGTCTATGTGTATCTGTTACACACACACACACACACACACACACACAGACATATAGCATTATTAATGGCAAAATTTAGGATAGAGCAAAAAGCACAGGCTTGGATTTCCCATGACTCATAGCCTTCTACATCAATAATCACCTAGCAGAATTCACTACATTAGTGTAAAGGATGTTTTTTTTGGCTGAAGAGCATGAGTCTGACATATCTTAAACAGTTACAACAATTGGTTTTTTTGGGGTTTTTTTTAAAATCTACACATAAAACTACCGCAGAGAAAGCAGAAAACAAACCAAGCGTTGCCAAAGGCTGAAGATGTTGGGTTGGGGACACAGGCCCAGAGGCGAACACAACTGTAAGAAGCAGCTGTAATGTAGAATATCCTGTGGATTTAAAACAGCAGTTGGCAGGTTGTGATAATGAGTAACACAACACAGTTGTTAGGACAGAGGATGGTGTATGGCTGCATTGGCTCCTGTGTCCAACTGTGGTGGTATAAGCTGCACAAGGTTATACCATAAGCTTTCAGGTATGAAAATGTCAGCTATATTCCACAAAAAATGAGTGGTCATTATGTCACTTGCTTCATTTGTTAGGTGTGAATGCTTTCCAGATCCCTGCTAAGGTGTGCAATGAGGCTGGGGGAAAAATGCTTTTTACAATAACCCTCCTGGTCCAAAATCTTTTTTAGAATTGTTAGATATGAATTCACTTTTCGATATTTAGTTGCTGTTCGTTTTGAAATAAATATGTAGGACAAAAAGCATAGTTGTTCCCAGCATGAATGCACTCAGAGTGCTATGCATGACTAAATATTTGGTACTAAAAAAATTCCTAAAATTTTACATTACATCTTTCAAAATGCTGAAAGTTTTTTTAATTAGATGCAGAACAAGTCGTTGGCTGACCACTGCTGATAACCTGGCTGAATCAAGGCTGCTCCTTTACAGCAAAGACTACTTTGTTTGTGAAATATTAGTGGTTGACACACAATTGTGGAAACGATGAATCTCACTCACTACTTATTAAGATGGCACTTTATTAACACAGCAGTTGGCGAGGGATACACTGATTGGCGACGTGTTTTAAATTACTTACATCGTGTTTTAAGTCTTAGTTTAACCTGCTTTTACTCAAGTGAGAATCTTGAGTAAAAGTAGTGCTGATTTGGTTTACATCTCTTACGTACTGTGCTAGTAAGACCGTGAAGTATTCAATGTTTTTGCCAAACCTCCTTATTACTATCCTGTGTCAAGAACTGCCAAGCGTATCAAATCCTAATACCAATACTCAAATTCTGACCCTGCAATGAAGAACTACATTGCCTATGATTTGCTGCTTACAAGTCCCTGAAAATGTGTTACTTATTCCAGCGAGCTATCAATTTTCCAAAGATAGTGCAGTAGAGTCTTTTTATCTGGAGCTCATCCAGCCTGACTGCTTGACTGAAGGGCCTTTATGAGCACAGAAAGTCAGTGATGCAAAATCCGGCTGCCTATGTGAAACTGATGGACTTTCTGTGTTAATACTGTATTTAAAAAAAAAAAAAAAAAAGCTGATAAAGGAAACAGATTCACATGTTTTAAAACTTTAGGATCGGATATTGTAGAATATTGTTGACATCACTGAATCAGGTTTGCACAGATTTCATATTAAAGGGTAAATAATCATAGATTTTCCACATAATTTTATTATGCTGCTGTGGTTAAAAAAAAAAGTGTAAAATGTAATTTTGCATAGTTAAGCACATGTAGATTTCATATTTGTACTTTACCGCTTTACTACAATTATGAGATTGTCCATAAATGCAATGAAACGATTTTTTAACAAACACTTATTCAAACTTTAGCGGTAGCAAAACAAATATTGTCATTACAGTTTGACCTAAAGTTGAACCAAGGAATAAACTGTAGACCAGAACGGTTTGATTTTCAGCTTGACCGGCCCTAACCAGTCTCCAGGGAAAAGAGACGATTATTAATACTAACCACACTAATATCTATTACATTGTGCTAAATAAAGCTTAAAATGTTTTCTCCATAATCTATATTTCTTCTTTTCTTTGAAACTGATTTGCTGCATCTTGTCTCTTCAAAAAATGTTGCCTGTACTTCTAACATAAATTATTAGTGACCGTTAAGAACGGAAAGACTGGAAAATTATTTTGAATGCTCTTAATTATAACTAAGATCAGCAATGGCATGTCAGAGACGGGCAACAACCACAAAGCAGACACAAACGTCTGATTGGTGCATTTCAAGCGTTTCATTATCATTCAGATGCAGATTGCATTTGGTGGAGTCTTTAGAACTGAAAAAGATGCATTATTTAGTAGATACGTTTTCCGGGTTCTTGCCAGAAGAGATGTATAAACATGCTTGCATGTCCATCCTCATGTATCGCACGCGGAAGCGTGTCAAGACAACAGAACGCTTAGGAGCAGAAATTACAAGACACGAGAGTGAGGAACAGGGGCAGACTGGCGTGTGGGGATTTTCCCGGTGGGCCGACGGGTTAGTGGGCCCGTGGTTTTGCTTTCACGCTCCTCAGTAGTCCAACAGCAAGCTGTTGTTTTCGGGGCTGCAGAGTGGACCTGTAAACATGCGAACAAGGGCTGCAGGGCCAGCTGGCTGACAATGAAGAGAGGAAATCAGAAAAACCTGTCCTATAAAGGTTGGCCTAGAAAAACAAAAAGTCTCTGTGGCACTTATTAAAAAAAACAACTGTCTTGGAATGGAAAAACCTTGCCCTACTAGTACCACATCAATTAAATTTCCCTGTTTGTCTCTCGCGTCCCTCGGAGAGATGAGCAGTACAGTGGCCCTGGCTCATAGGTAGTATGGGGCCTTCAGCTGAATATGATTTAGGGGCCCCTCTTCACCACCAAGAACATTACCGCCATGGCAACAGTTCAACATGGATTTGGAGGGGTCTGGGAGAGGGGCCCCAGTTTAATTGGCCAAGCTTAAAAGTAAATTGGTCATTTGCCGAGAAGAGAAGAAACTGAGCTCAAACACAATGCTTAAAGTCATTACATCAGGTTGTAGCTATGGTAACAAAACAAACTCTGAATATTATTCTTTGCACTTTTACAAAATAAACTTGCCAAATAAATGTTAAATTTAGATGTTAAGCATTTTATAAAACCTTTTACATGATCTCTGCTGAAACCATTAGCTGTTAGTTCAAATTTAGTATGATTCTCATTCTCAGTAAACAAATGTTTATTGAGAAATACTTTCAGTATTTTGAAGGTTGTGGGCATCAAAACTACCATGTTATCAGTTTGTAAAGAAACATCAAAACCACAGAAATTTTAACACAACCAATTTTACCTGTTTAACTTGAGTAAAATCGTTCAATAATAAGTACATGGTTCAGATTACAAAAACATGGCACATTTTGTTTGAACCTATACAGTAGTGAAAGCAAGAAACTATTCCTGTTGAATAGTTTTTTCTGACATATCTAAAACATTTCTCTTGACACAAAAAACTAACTACTACATAAACACAGTATTTTTCTGTTATGCCACAACAAAAGTAACTTTTGTGTAATTTTGGTGTTCGTGTGAACAAATTTAAACTTTCTTCTTTTGTGTCTGTTTCACAATCTGAGATTAAGTCAGAACATCGATACAATGATGCCTTATCTTCTGGTCTTTATCAATACAAAGCTCCAAACTCCTATTCATTGAGACTCCTGCAGATCACAAGTCACACGCTTTCTTACACCACACATCCATTTTCTCACAGAGTAAAAAAAAATAAATAAATTGCAACTGATGATGCAGTGGCATTCAATGAGAAAACTGACACCTCACACAAACAGACAGAAAGGCACACTCAGTAGCAAATTCAGAAATGTTTCTGTCTCCCCTAGACTAAGGGGAATTGTAAAACAATTTTACAAATCTCATTTTGGATTTCTTGTTGGAAATCCTCCAGGAAAAAGACAAAAAAGACAACATCCAGCTCCATTTGTCCATTCACACATCAATCCAATACAATTCAAAAACAAGCACTGATGTTGATGTTCTAAATGTTTTTTTGGGGGGTTTAAATTCAACGACATACTTCTTTTCTTAGAACTACGTTTTCAGTCTGGAAAACAGAAAACTTTAGTTGTTTAACTTCTTCGCAGCACAACACCCACTGTGATAAAAATAACCTAAAAGATTACCTGTCTGTTGGGTCAAAGACTAGTGTACTGATGCAATTTCAGCAGAAAAAATATTAACTTTGCTCAGTGACTGCAGCAAAAGGAGAAAAGGGAGATCATTGCACAGAGTAAATGAGATTCACAGGCTCATCCGTAGTCGGGCAATAGCCCACTTCAACAGATATGAAGGCCAAGAGAGAATGGTAAAGGTCAACTCCGCAAACAGCAATGAAATGAAGTATAGGCTTCATTTCAGACACAATACTGTAATGTCGGGAACGCACAAACCTCTCACAAAACACACGCCTACTACCGAGCTTCACACCAGGACCTGCATCAAAAATTCTCATATCCTGATATTTCCATTTTTCAAACGTTTCCCTCTAATCGCTTTAACCATGTGGAAATAAATTCTGCTTTTATAATGCCATAACAGATAAATGTAGTTTATTATTAACAGTTTAAATCACTTGAATATAATTACAGCAGAGAATTTAACTGCATGGATTTATGGTTGGCTATAAAAATTAGTTTTATCTTGTCATTTGATCATTTCAAACACAAATATAAACATACTTTTGCTGCAGCACAATTGTTGACTGAGCTAATTGAGATTACCAGGCAAACGTAATTTGACCTTTAATGCACAATGACAATCTCTGAAACCTTCTTGAGATAAACACCGCTTTAGCTACTTTTCTCAAGGCTCAAGTAAAGCCTCAAGCTTATCATGAGGTATCAGGTATGAAGGCTTCATGGCTGCTTTTTAACCGTCTTCCTCCTGGAATTGGGCAAAAATAGTCTTTCATAGTGTAATTCCTTTGGATTCCTTTAGATTCATTGCTGAGCTTACAGCCACTCGAATGGTGCATAGTGTGTAAACGTGGGATGACAAAGAGCAGGGCAAAGGGGGTCTGACATCACACAGTATGACGCTGAGGCGGCGAGCAGCTAATCTCAAAGCCCCTTCCCCACTTGTCTGAGCACATTTGCTTCTAGTTTGGGGTTTATCCCCACAGATGTATATCTGTCAACAGAGAGCCAACAGGGCAGCGCTGACTCTTTTGCAGCATATTGGTTCTTTTTACTGGATTATCATTTGCAGTGGCATGCTGCACATAGCGCCAGAGCCAGCACTTGGCAGCTGGGAGACATTCTGCGGGGATAAGCTAACCCCTCAGCAGTGGGGAAAGGGTATCCTTGAACGTAAACCTCCCTTCTCCACCATACCTTGTCGTCAGCTCAGCCAGCTTATTCCTGCTGACTGATTTTTCTAACCCACAGGAGGTGTGCTCAGCCACACATCTCACAGGCTCCCTGCGTCTTACAGTCTGGCATTTTGCAGTTCACATTGGCTGGAATCAGATTCGAGCTGCAACAGAACTCACTTTCCAAAAAAGTAAGAGAGAAAGAGAAGAGCAAAAGAAAAAAGAAAAAGAAAAAAAAAAGTCTGGTGCACCAGTTTCAGTCTGAAAGTATGCCCAATCTGACAGTGTAAGTGAACAACCAAGACAGTTGGCACTTTTCATATTTATGGTGATTTTAGAAGCGTTAAAATCCTGTTTGAATCAAGCAGCCTAATGGTGAGAGTGACAGCTTCTCAGTATATTCAACAATAAGCTTCTAAACCACTCAACTGTTGCTTAAACAAGAACGCTAAGAGGCGACGCTTGATTTAATTCTGATCCTCTTGACTTCTTTTTGCAGATTGAACAGTTTGTAGTGTTGTTAGGCTGATTAAAGTGTGAATGTGCAAACTGCATATCTCAGTCGTATCACCAAATAAAGCAAAACTTTGTTTGCCAACTCAAATGAAAATGTGTGAAATTAATACTTAGATTTTTAACAGTCAGTGATATTTTGTCAGTCAGTCTTTGACTTTAAAAAGACTTTAAGGCTGCATTTTTTTAATTTATTTTTTTAGTTTTAAAGAGAGGTTTTCTAGTGGCAAAACACTAGTTGCTAAACGTCAAGAGAAAATCAAGTATGTGCGTCACTCTAGTTCTAAACCTGTAAAAGTAGATCTGGTCCTAAATAGTTTTACGAATCAAACGGTCTGCTCTGAAGCAATCTGCTCAAACATAAATGAGGCATTAAGCATGGATTTAGAGAAAAAAAAACACATTTTATTGTGTAACTGTATAATTTACTGCTAGAGCAAAACATCTCATTCTCTAAAACAATTATTGTTTGTGGTATGAAGGCTGGGTGAAACAATAGTCTGCTGAGAGCTAACAGTAGTTTTGGCTCAATTGTTTCTTTTTCTGATAAAGTTACAAATTTCACAATATATACAGATGCATCATTCCGCTGTCATTTAGATGCACCCTCTATTTTTTTGAACACTTCAGTGCATACTGTGCATTTAGCACTGAAGAGAGAACTCCAACTTGTTTACATACGCATTTCTTGCCATCTGCTTTGTAAATCCGGTGTATAAAAAAAAAGTAGCACATACAAAATTGTTGCAAAAAATGGAGCAGTGAACTGAGTAGTAAATGATGCTACGTACTGAGAAGAAGCATTTAAAATGGGCAGTCTCCACAACGCCAAAAATGTGTGGATATTTCTCATAGGGGTGTAAATCTTTTACTATCTCACGATACGATTTGATTCTGATTTTTGGAGGCAAAATTTGATTCAAAATCAATTTTTGCTTCAAAACGATTATGATTTCTGCTTTAATCTATAGGTGTGCAAAGGATCCTCATGATTTACTCTGGTCTACTTTCCAAGACAGAATGACAAATGGAGACATTAAAGAGTCTTTTCCACTTCCTCCCTTCATCCTCCGGTTTGCTTTTACAAGACGGTCACAGAACGGATGCCACACTGTTTTGCAGACAGCCTTGTCTGTGGACAACGTCACTGCAATTTCCATCCAGGAGTTTTTAGCTATTTGACAGTTTTTGAAGTTATTTAGTGAAGAATTGTGAAAATGTGTATAATTTCAGACAGTTTTGCATAAACATTCCTCAAAAGTAATCACATCGCCTGCGGATACAAAAACTGGATAGTGGAAGTGGACTAATTAAAGCAAAATATCGCCATTGCTTTCCGAGTGCGTTTCTGCATAAAACACGTCCACAAACTTCTGACCAATCACACAACGCACCGCTCAGCTCTGTATGGGAGATTGGCTCCTCTGTAGATTGTCTCATGGTGCTTAATCTTTATTTTCCAAACTTTGCAGACAGCGAAGCTCACATCAAGCTCCCTCATACCGGGGAATAAGTGAGTTAAAAACTAAGTGAGTCCAAATGTTTGCTTTTTGTTTTGGTACTTTCTATGGTTGTGTATGTTTCATCACTGGCTTTATGATGAGATCAGGACATCCTGATGTCATGTGGTGTTACAAAATGGAGGTCAACAGTCAGCAGATTTCTTTAAATTTTTAAAAAATGTATAACATTTTATATCTATTCCGAATTGTAGTAAATGTGAATCACAATTCATGAGAACGTTTTAGCAAACTCTACACACAACCCAATATTTAAAAACCTCCCCTTACTGGTTTTGAATTTTGATTGCTCTCAATCCTATCTTTATTCAAGAAGGACATTTTTTATTTGCGTCATAAAGGTATACCCCGATGTGTACCACCTTATCTCGCTTTTAAAACATCTGCGTATTTGATATGAGAGCAAATACTTTCACCTTTTATTTGTCCTCCATTAACTTCATTACTGCCCCCACGCACCACGGTCAAAGGCACACCCAAATGTTACCTGCCAGGCTATTCTCGCCAACATGTCTGATGAGATAAACCATGATGAAAGGCGCTGTGCTCAAACAAAAGGCAAGTTCCCCTGGTGGTGTGGGAGATTTCTGGGCTTAGTAAGACGGAAAGTGATGAAACACTTGAGAAGGAGGGAAATCACAAAGACTCCATCCAACAAAGAAATGTGCAGATCATAAGACGTACATTCATGTTACAACCAGTCAAGGGGTTTGCGAAGAGCCTGGGTATGGCTGCGCCACATGGCTAATTAGCATTACTAGCCTGCCTGCCATCTTACCTGATAACTCTCTTTGACAAGTCTGTCTGCTGTCTTCATTAGCTGCCTTTGGTGAAATATGCTCTGATGGTGTTATGATACTTCAACACTTCACAGACTGGTACAAGTTCCCACTTGTGCACAAATGGGTGCAACAACAGCACCTTTCATTGAAAACCCTCACATGGCAACAAAACATATAT
>NW_006800167.1:82226-99743 GCF_000485575.1 Poecilia formosa | reverse complement strand
GGATGAAAGGTTAAGGATGAGGCTAACAAAACCCCAAGTGGGATTGGTAAAGGCTATTCACGTAAAGCACCAGCTACACTGTAAGGGTGACAAAAATCAGTCCCACAAATGGGGCTTATTTTAAATTAAATTAGTCTGCGTATTTAATAGCCATCATTTTTCTCAGCTATGAAGAATGAATAGCACGGTTTTTATTATCTGTTGAGCTTTGAAAACTACAACACAGATCTTTCACTCTATCTGACAAAAAACTAAAATGATCCCTTCTCTTTTTACCTGCTGCATCGGCTGCACTCACTGGTCTTTACACTGCTGAGAAACCTCTTTGATATAAGCCTTGAAGACTATAGTAATGTTCATGTATTATTAATCATACTCTCGAAATGATAGTGTTGTTGACATAAGTTAAAGTCAGTGGATCCTTAATTCCTTTCACCATATACAGTATTGCTACTCCCAGCATATCATGGGATTTCGCTGAACTAATATGTAAGGCCCGTATTCGTATTCCTCTACTTTTGCACCAAACTCCAGGACATGGGTGCTTTACGTTTTCATCATGTCAGTAATCACAGATCACATTGTCTGTGCAGACATTTTGCACTATCATTTGTTTGTTGCACTCAAGATCTCCGTGAGGTGATCGCGTTACTAGAGAAGAACTAAACAGGTGATTGTAATTTTCAAAATGCATTTTAGTGACTAGTTTTATAATGTAGTTCACTTGTTTAAAGATTTCTCAGAAGCCAAACTGCGGTACATTTGATTTGTCTGTGCACTGGGCAAAACAAGAACATGCATTATTTTTACTCCAGACTGGGCGGACGAACAGAGAGACAGACAGACCGACAGACAGCATTTTCAGTTAGAAGTTATGAGAACATTTTGAGGTTAATAAATCATCCAAGGTTATTTAACTCAAACCATAATCCTCTCCAAAAGGGGCATGTCTCTAGGCAAGCTCTGGCTGTGGATGTGGTTGGATGTCTTTTCGGGTCACAGCTGTGCATAACAGATGATGGCATTTCAAGTTGGACAGCTCTGTTAGATGAGGCAAGACTTGCTGACAGCAACTATCCAAAAACAGAGCATTCATTAAGGCAAATTATATAAATATTTTGTGATTTTTAACAGCAATCTGGTCGATCGAGACTCTGACTTATTGCCAATCCACTCTCAAGCATTTAAGCTAAACTGGGACTAATGCTAGGCATATACATGTGTGCCAAATTAGAGATGGTGTGGATGGAAAGGGGGGCAATGCCTACCCCTTCAGGACTGCCGCCTCCCTTGATCAAACACTGTTTTACGCTTAATATTTTACAAATGTGTAGGAAAGAGTTAAAAGAAAGTAAAAGTGTCGGTGAGTTGCAACATTTTGATGATTAGTTAATCTATGTATTTATTTGTTTTGTCTTACATAGCTCAACTTTTGAATATTCATCCCTGTTTGACAGCATAAAAAACAACTTGGTTTTGTGGGGCCACCTTGTCAGCTGTCCAATCTGAACGCCCTTTTGAAAACGTTCTGGTGCCCCTGGCCATGTGCCGGGACTCTTCTGAAAATCTAAAACTTACATTATGTTAATTCCATAATTCAATGTAATTTAAAAAAAATAAATATGCAGGACTTCCGAGTAAACAGAGATCCTGCAGGTTATCAACTTTTGGTTTCTCAGGATCAAATAAGTGGAACAGTGATTCTGAGTGGAATTATAAATCATTTATGCTTTATGTAACATTCCTCTAATCACTTTCATTATACAATACCTTACACTAAATCTGCATTGACAATGTCATTAATGTCTTATGGATTTTTATTATTATTAAAAGAGGAAGGCAGATTAATCTGGTCATTTGTCATATGGAACACTTTGATGGCACCAGCAGCAGCTCTTCTGGAGGGGGGGTTCAGAAGGCTGGTCGCCTATAGGGCGGTGGCTGCGCAAGCATGTCCAGGAGCGGGACGGTCTGCGGGGAGAACGACTATTGTCATGAGGCGACGTCTAAACCGAGCTGCAACTGGCTTCAAGTCACGCAACCTCACCTGCGTCTCCGGCAGCAGAGCAGTGCACGATGCTGGTCCTAAAATGTGTTACCGTCACTGTTGGAGATGCACATGCATAGGCTGCACTTTAAACAGTGACCACAATATAAAACCCAACGAAATGCATAGAGGACTTTTTTTGTGTGTGTGCATCTTTATCTTTAAAATAGATTTGCTAAATCCCATGAAATGAACCTAAGCGCAGCCTGTGGTTGTAAATATCTACTCAATGACACCGGACTCAGCAAACAGACACCAGCCACCTCTCCTGCATCCTGTATCAGTTTCAGAAGACACATGCCCAGCTGAATGAGCACAGACACAGAAGGCTTCAGTGAACTAATCCGCAGCTTTTATCGGTCACTGAGGCGACATGCAAGTTGTCACCCCCCCTCCGATACGGAAACTTGTGTAGCCGCATTCTGCTCCTCACTGCGCCGCACAATTCAACTTCCAGGCATTCCAGCACACTGACGGCAGACAGCGGCAGCCGTGCACTGCTGCAGCCGAAGCTGCGCCGTTTTAAAAGGCGAGCCAACTCTCCCTTTTCTTGTGTTTGCGCTGAATAAAACAACTTGCCCTCACGTGTCACAAAACACAAATGATCTTTTACACTCCACGCAGCCTCCACCTCCCCGCACACCACGCCCGTCTGCACAACAACCGTCCAAGAGGGCTCACCTTTAAAGACGCTCGCGCAGAGGCTGTAGAGGATGAAGATCAAGTGCTGCTTGAGCATCATATTCTTCTCTTTTCCTGCACAATTTTACGCCAACACTCCACTCTCTCTTTTTAATTTTTTTTTCCCTCTCTTCTGCCAAGATTGGACTTATCCAGCTGAACGGCGCAGTTTCTGACTGACCCGAGTTACATTGACGAACTCTGCCGTTTTTGCAGGAGTCCCTGTGTGTTTTCGCTGATCAGAGGGGGCAGTGATGACTGTGGTGAAGCAGGACGGCAGAGATGCTCGTCGGCAAAGTGCAGCTCCTGCTTCCCTTTATTGCTTTCACTTTGACTCGCTGCAGAGAGCTAGAGTCCCGCCCACGCCTTTTGACTAATGAAGACGCTTCGCCAATGAAAAACACCTAGACATACTTCGGATCTCCGGTAAACAATTTCACAGAGTACACGGTTACTTTGTTATATCAGTTTCGAACGGGTGATCGATTTTTTTTTTAGATTATTGTTTTGCGAAAAAAAAAAAAAAAAATGTGATCAGTGCCATGATTTCTAAAAGCTTCTGCAGAAATATGTAGCTGAATGTCTTCTTCACTAAATAAATTCATTAATTAATACATGAATAGTAAGATCATATGAGTTCAACGGGATGAGTTCTATCATGATCATAATTGCAGCGTCTTGTGGCAGTGTTTAACTCAGGATTGTGAAATTATGGAAACGTTTTTTCCAAAAATCTGAAAAACGCAGCCTACTCTTCTTGTACAGCCTTCTTTTGCAGCTTGTTTTGTGTTGTTGTTTTTTTCCTCTACCAACTTTCCAAAATCTAAAGATTAGATGTCGTGTATTTTTCTTGGTGATTTTTCAAATCCAGCCACATCTGCTCAATTGGATCTTAGTTTGAACTTTGACTGAGTCATTCTAAAAAGCAAGCGATCTGTGATCTAAACCATCCCATTCGCTCTGACCATATGCTTATGGTCAATATCTCCATCCATCTCTGGTCAATGCTCTCCTTTCTCAGTTTAAATAGACAACCTTGTGGTACTACCTGCTCCCGATTGCTTACAGGACCCAGGGCCCTGATTTTTTGAAAGGATATCGGGAGCAAAGATTTTTTTTTTTTAAATTATTTTATTTTTTTTAATGAATGCCTGTTTTGCATAGATTTACTTTAGCTAAAACCCCTAGGCCAAAATTTGGTGAGCTGGATTAATATTTTAAGATTTTTATGATTATAAACAATATTCAAGTATTTGAAAATTATGAGGTTTTAGTTGATTTCTCTGTGACAACAGAGTTATTGGCTAATGAATGTACTAAACCCACTATGCATCAATTCAAATCTGATGATGTATAGGACTATCTATTAATGTATTGTAAATATTTTTTTTCTTAGTGGACAGGGCACCAAAAGTCTCCAGTCCAGGATTCCATATCCTTGTAAATTCAGCCCTGCTTGCTACATAAGCCATCATGCTGTACTATTTCCAATTTTCTGATGAATGCAACTGATTTCAATGGATTTGTTTAAAGCTATCAAAGTAAAGACGGTTTAACACATTTCATTACAATTTAGAGAGAAAAAAATTAAGTATATAATTTTCCTTTCACTACTGTGTGCTCCTTTGTGCTAGTCTAACACATAATATCCTTATAAAATCCATTTAGGTTTGTGGTTGGAATGTGGCAGTAGATGGGAACAGGTTGTGAACATTTTTACAAGGCACTATTAAATTAACTCTTTCAGATCCAAAACAGCAAATAAGCCAAAAATCAACACAAGTAACTTGATTTAACCAAACTGATACATTACTGTATATCATGTGTTTGTAGAGGAATGAAAGGGACAGCACATGGTGATGATGGAAAGACCTGCTCATGTTGTGTGAAAAGACAGTTGCTTTCCAGAGATGGTAACCCCGAGTCTGGGTGCATGTCAGGAATGACTGCACATACACAGGGGAGGTAAATGGGCTCCTGGACATCCTCCTTTCTTTCAAAGGGTTCCCACGAGGCACAGAGAAATGAGTGTGGCCATTCTCAAAGACAGAGGTGAGAAGGGGAAATGGCAGCTTCAGCCAGGGATCGTTCGCTAAGCCGATCGCAAGGATTTTACACATGGTTTAACATTCTGCTTGGCAAATTTGGTTCAGTTTTTCTCAGTGGTCCTCCATGCCACTCCCACTTCAAATCAAATCGCTGACCTGCGCAAACCGCCTGAGAAAAGATGTGGGGCTGAAAATGTAGTCAGGGTCTTTTACAGCCTTGGCTTCTCTCTCAGTAGGAAAAACAGCAGATGCAAAATTCATCATTTAAACAATCGGTCGGACCACTAATCTTCATCAACAAAAAAGAAATGAACGCAGTATATTTTCATGTTGTAATCAATTATACTTTTAATCAGAACGATCCGAAAGGGAACCTTTTACTGAGATGTGCTGAGGCTGCATTTTAGTCTTTTTAAACTTGGAACTATATGCACATCTCTACTCCCGGTGGAGCTATTGATGCCTTTCTGAACTGTAAACCTTGAAGGACTGAGTGCTCTTGTGTGACATACATTCTCTTTACAACTCACTTATAATTCGAAGCAGAACTATACAGAGCCAATTACCAAGAGGATGGGGGTTAAGAATCAATCCCATGTGTCCTGAAGGTCAGTTTCTCGTCATTTCATTAGATCTTTGAGAGTAGAATTCAACTCATGCACCTTCTTAGCACCGGGAATTTATTGACTATCTGTGTTCAGCAGAAAAGCTCGGGGTGCTGACACAGATCTGTGATGCAGGGGAGCACGTTCTCTTTTCGCATATATCTGTGGGTCTTTTCTCACATTCTGTTCCTTTCTTTGTGTAATTTGGAATGCTCCGTCATGTGCACGACCAGATTTAATGAGGTTACAAGCCGCACATCAGAATCCCAACTACCTGTTGTGACACAAAACAATTTGAAAAGGCTTCAAGTTATTTCAGAATAAGCATCCAAAAAGCACAAAAGAAATCAAAACAAACTGTGAGACAAAAGGCAAAGCAAGGGCGACTCATTAATATGCATTAATCCATCAGCGATAGGATTTTAACCACCTCACTGATTTAAGCAGTTATTCCAGACACACTCCGCTCAATGCATTTTACATTTGTGACAGAATTTTCTAGATAAATGATTGTCCGTAAAACATTGCATTGGGACACAGTTTGATAACTTTTTGTCAACTAACTGCTGCACTGCAGTGAAAAAAAAAAGCCATTCAAAATTTTTGTAAATAGAATTTTATAATTCAATGTGTCAGACACGTACATATGTTTCTTTCTTTTTTTTCTTGTCAGTGTTCCTCTGGGAAATAACAGCTGCTCTCTCAAGCTTTGTAAAGTCTGAAATTGGACAGTGTGCTCAGAGTGTTATATGCTTCTTGGATTTTTTTTTCTTACCCCAGGAGCAATACTTGTTATTGATGGCAAGTGGGAATACAATTTCATCTGTTTATTGCTTTATTCATGGGACACTGCAAGTCAGGACTGTATGAACATTTCTGTATATATGGTTAAATTAGAAATAATCACCCAGACATCTTGTCCAGAGGTGTATAGTATGTTGTGGCTACTATTTTCCAATAAAAGTGAAAATATACTGGTTTCATCTTGACAGTTGTCTCACCTAATAAATGCTGCATTGCCAACAAGCTGAAGAGTAACCCACAGCCATGCAGCTTTTTGCATTTATGTCATTTAAACAGTTAAGGAAACTTAACTTTATATCACTTTATACCTGTAATATTTCTGCCAAACATTTATGTACCTTTCTGTTTCATCAGAGTAAATTACATGATTTAAATTCTAATAGGTTAGGGGTGCCTTAGTCGTCGGTGCAGATGTCACAGGTTCGATTCCCGGCCTGGTGACCTTTGCCGCATGTCTTGCCCCTTCTCTTATTACCTACTTTCCTGTATAAATACTCTCGAATAAACACAGAGTCAATAAAACCTTAAAACAATTCTAATAGGTAAATATAGATGGGCTTCTGTGTTGACACGACTAGATCTCAATCTGTTAAGATGTGTGGAGGTTGTAATGGATCCATGGGAGGTGCAACACAACTCTTCATGCAATTTGAAGATTTAATGAAAATACAAACTTACAGGACAGGACAAAAAAACATCCACAGAGAGGAAAAAAAAACCCAGCAAGAATGTACAGGGACCACACGATGTAAAACAGGGGAGAGACAGGAGGAACTAGCAAGGACTGACTGAGAATGAGGTGCTGGGAGGTTGTATGCTGAAGTAAAGACCTGGGCTGATGAGCTAACTGGGGAGAAAACAGAAGACAGTCTGAGGAGAGAGAGAGAGAAGTGACACAGGAAGTAAGGGAGAGCACATGGGGGCTAGGAAATTAATCTAACAAAATAACTAGGCATAAACAATGAAAACTAGAGTATCTAAGAAAAAGGACTAGACACAACAAATACACATAACTAGAATCACTAAAAAGGAACTGAAGTAAAAATAGAAACAAGGCAGAATTAATAAAAAGAACACAAATATTAACATACCCAAAACAAACTCAAACAACACAATATCCTGACACAATCCTGCTTTTGAGAGGATTGATTATAAAATATTGATTGTGAATTAGGTGGAATTGTCTGGTGCTGTGCTTGATTGGTTCAGATCTTAAATGGTGGACACTGAGTTATTTGGCAGTTATGAATTGATCAAACAAAATTTACTTTTGCTTCTTGTACTACTTTTATTTAAAAGTAGTACAAGTTCCCCCCAAGTTCTAAAGTTGCAAGATGAGAGATCAGCGCTCAGTCAGCTTCAGGTAAGATTAAAACCACAGGAATGCAAGAAATGCAGGTGCTGACATGAGTTGATATCTGAATTTTGACAACCTTGCAAAGTCTATTCCTAAATAGACTTTGGTTTCTTGTAACTGAGATCTAGGATCGCAACAGGAGATCCTGTATAAATCAGTCTTCTTTCCTTCTTTAAACATTGGCAGATTAAAGGGTTTTCCTTCAAAAAAGGACACAAAAGACTGTGGCATGCATTTATTTTTAGCTGCTTGATTTTTGTAGTGGTATCTTTATGTGTCTGTAAAAAAGTAAGAAAAAAAACAAAGTCAAATATGTCAGTAAAACTGTCCAAAGAACCAGTGGCTGCTCATCTAAGATGTGGAGTCCAGATCAACACCAGGATAAGGGATCGCATCACATCAGTCTTTATATCACTGCACCGGCTTCCTGTTTGTAAAAGGATATTTTAAAACCTCACTGGTCTATTAAGCACTGAATGGCCTTAGGCCTAAATAGATCTGAGAGTTACTTGTCAGGAATGAACCATGAATCCCCCTGAGGTTGACAATCTGTTCCTAGTGTTCCTAGGACCAGGACTGAACCAGCACAGGCAGCATTCAGTTTATTTGCTCCCTTTAGCTGTGCATAGCACCAAAATACATGAGATGTGGCTTCATTAAATCAGGACTAAGATCATGCAGTAGCTGCTTACTAAAACATGTCATCTAAAGGTCAAAGTTGACCTTATAAGCTTTTTAAATAATTTATTGGACAATTATTTGCTATTGATCAGTATTTCAACATTTCTGAGTTTTGGTGTGTCTTTGCAACTTTCATGCCTTTCTGCTTTTTAATTAGATTTTTTTTAATATCTGTTCCTTTATTTCCCAGTGAAGCAATTACCTTGTGTATGAATGGTGTTCTGCAAATTGCCTGACAGGAAGAATGTTTCCATTTTAAGTCTTAGTAGGGACCTCTTTGTGTGAAATTTGCATGTCCTCCCAACAGTTTTCCCCTCAGTCCTAAAACAAGCAGGTTAGGTTAAATGGGGCTTCCAAATTGATTAAAGGTGTCAGTGCGAGTGAGCATGATTGTCTCATTTGTCTCTGTGATGGACTGTTGACCTGTTTTTCACCCCTCACCCTGTGGAACTTAGGTTGGACTTCATTCTTCTTCCCAGGATACAAGACAGAGAGCAAATGGGAAATGAACAAATGAATACAAAATCAGAACAAAAGAAGTTAAAGAAAATGAACAACAATGCAGAAGATGGAAAGCCATAGAATTTAATAGAGACAGATCTGAATGGAAATGTGTATTTTTCTATATTGTTTGTTTTTCAAAGGCCACAGTTGGTTGGTGTAGTTGATTCTGTTAAAACGACAAGTTTTATTTTCCACATTTAATATAACAAGCATCTTGTGCCGATATAGCAACAACAACAAATCTGTTGGTGAGAAAAATGGTGGGATTTTTTTTTTTAAAACAGGCAATAATTAGATTGATCAAGTATGCCTTGGTTTAAATTAATTCTTTGTCGAAGCACCTTTTGAGCATTTTGTGTTCTTTGGCACACAACTAACATCACCTGTAGAGCATCTGATTAACTAGAAATAAAGCTCTCCTTCAGCTTCAGTTAGTTTGTGTAGACGTTTCAAAAGACCCAAAGGACCTTAATGTTCAAAGGTATCGATCAAGAAAAAATAAAAATACAAATCCACAATATAATTTGTTCCACAGGACAGTGAAGACATCCATCTATCCAGGCAGAACCCAAGCATGAACCAGGAGAAAAAGCAAAGTCAATGCAGAAAGGAATTTAAACTTAAATTCTCAGAATCTCATATTTTTAAAGAGGCTTAAAGGACAGAAAGGTTGAATACCAAAGTATCCAAAAGTGCATCAGCATTGTGAATCCAAGTTCATGTATAGTTCTATTTATTAGCAGATTATGTAACTTATTTTCCTTTTTTTATAGCTTTCATTTTAAGGATGGTAAAATTGTGATTCACAATAGACTCAGCTTTGTTCAGAGCAAAAACCTGGTATTTTGTCAGCGATGTGTACACTTTTGAGATTTGCTCTATATTCAGATGTAAAGGCTCTAATGTAAGCACTTGTTTCAAATTTGGAATGCTGCATCGCATAGAAGCAAACTTGCATTGCATGAAAACTTTGTCCAGAAAGATTTAAACTGGCTTGAGGACATCTAGGTTCTACATTCAAATTAGTTTTGAACTGGACCGTTTAAAACAGATCAAAGTATAGTTGAGTAAATGAACATTTTTTACCAGCATCTAAATCCACAATATATGAAGAAATTAATTATTTACTTATTGAAAGTATAATCAGTGGTACAGACTAAGTTGACTATCCATTTTACCAGATGTTCATGCCACAGTTTTTCTGGTGATGGAGAAACGCTGCAGCGTCATAATCTGGAGAAATGTTTACAAGGATATGAGTAAGGTTCACATTGCAGTGACATTTTTCTCACATTTACCCTGACTCAGCAACTTCAAATGAAAAGCTAAATATTCTTGATAACACAATCAAGATGTATTTTATTATCTACTGAGGCTTCTGCTGAAGGATGAGTCATCTTTAGGTCAGGGAAGATCTGAGGTAATGACTGCATCTTCACAGCACGGCGCTGGAAGCAAAGAGCTGCAAAGACGGAACCAACGTTGGCCTTTTTGTTTTTAACTTCACAAACAAAAGGATGCTTTCAAGGACACGCGCCATCCCTTTGGGACCAGCGTAAATGCATATTCAATCTCCCTCCTCCATCTCCCCATCCGTACCGACACTAACAGAACCCCGCACCCTACGCCGAGTGAAGTGCTTTGTGCTGGGGCTCGCGCAGATGATGGCGCTCCGGCAGCTGGTGTTCTCACAGACCACTGCATGGAAAATGGACTGATTTTAGGATTTAGCTGCCCGTGGTGGATTTTTCACTCGCCAATTATCAGGGCCAGAACCACTTAGTTATGGAATTGCATAAGATTAAAACAGAGATTTGAAGCCCCCCAAGTCTCAGATTTGTTAGCACGCCGGTCAGTTCTGCAGTAAGCAGGATTCATTTTGAGTTTTAATAAAGCAACATCATTAGTGTGCAGCTGTTCAGCATTTACTTTGAACTGAGGATTCAACCACAAATGCTCATGCTTCTACATGCTGGAAGAATGTAGCGCGTCTCTTCAAACAGCAACATCAGTGCAACACACTGAATCAGGTCAACATTTCTAAGCTGCAACGCTGACTTAGTGTGGATCTTGAGAATGTGCCCACAGAGGTTAAAACAACAGAGATTTGGGAGGTAAAACATTCAAAACTTTTTCCACTAATACTTTAAAAAAAATATATATCTAAGCATTCTGTGTTCTTTGGCCTCTTCATGTGAACCAACAGATCTTCTTTTTGACTTAGTTTGGACTCTGGCTCGGCCTTTGAAAACTCTAATATTTCAGTGTTTAGTTCTTTGGCTGAATTGGACGTATGCTCAGACACAGTGTGTTGCTGACATGAAACCACTCTTCATCTTCCACCTTAAGCCTGTGGTTCAAATGGCAGGACTTAAAAATTGTTGGTTGATTTTCAAAGTCTGAGCAATTTTTGACCTGATCTTGTCTACAAAAACTCCTACAGTGGTCCTACAGTGTGTGATGTACAGCCACAGGGCAAAGACAACACACCACACGTGAACAGACTTCACTCACAAACATTCAGATGTCAGAAGTCCTGCTAAACCTCTCAAAATAAAACATGGCAGACGAGGAAGAGGCAATAGTTTGTGGGCTATTTTTTAACTGAACAAAACAATGCAAGAAGATTTTGCCAACGTTCACCAGACTTTCTGCTGTGCATTGAATGTTGTTTTGTCTTTTGTATTTTGGATTCCCCTCTGTGTTTCCGTCAACTCACTTTCTGACTGGCTCTACGTCTCTTTTGTCAGGCAGCATGCTCGTTTCAACTTGCAGCACCACACAGGCTGGGACATCACGCCAACATGTTGGATATCCCTGATTTGAGGTTGGAGTGGTCCCAATGTCTATCCTGTCAGACTAGGTCACTCCTAAGTTTATCTTCAGAGCCATCATGACAATCTGAGCATCCTTAAGATTGTTGGAAGGGGAAGATTGGGTCAGAAATTAGCATAATTAACTTGGAGTGTGACCCAGTTTCCAATAAAGACCCCAGTTTTATCTGAAGAGAAGTAACCACAGTGCATGATACAAACTGTACAATGTTTCACCATGGATATACTGTACTTTTGGTAAGGCGCAAAGGTTTCGGCAAACATACTAGAATTATGGCTTAAAAAGCTCAAATTTTGTTTCATATGTCATGGTCTTGTGCATAATTATTTAGATCCTTCTCTTGACTGATACCTTTGTACAGTGAGAACGTTCTGAGATTTGCAAAATATCTGCAAATTAAGGCTCTAGCTAAATCCTAACAAGGAAATGGCATGCAAATTCCTCCAGGGCAGCCTTACATTGGGTTGATCACATTCATTATAATGGATGGATTAAAAGCTGAAGTGAGAAGCAAAAGGTGCTTCCAAGACAGGATTAGGAATAAGGAAATGAGTTTGTCTTTCAGATGAAGTGCATAGAATATTTGTGTCCCACTAAAGATGGGAAAGGTTTTTATATGATTTATCATGGGGTAATTTTCATGTCGCAAAAACCTGTTATTTTAGGAGGGGTGTGTAAGCTGTCCCTGTTGCTTGTATCAGAGTCATATATGTAGAATCTAGATCAGTGTGAATTTAAAATATGTGAAGCCCAAACAGCTCCAAGAATCAAGATTAAAAAAAATTAAAAAAAAGAATGTTGCAACATCTGCTATCTAACGGAACAGATATAACTTGGGACACTCTGAAACGTCTTTTGCTGCCTGCTCCTACCAGAAGTTTTGATACTTGTAAAGCTCTATTATACGGAGAATTAGGATGCCAGTGTCTCAGAGCTCATCAGCACTCCCTGCACCTCCTTTGCTTATCTTTGCATAACTACACATCCTGGTCATGTTTCCTTTCTCCTCCTGACCATCTGTTCCCTGCTGCCAATCTTCTGAATGTGCCAGCTTCTGCCTCTACATCCCCTTTCCACTGAGTACATCTCGGTATTGATATTATACTTTTTCCTCTCTGCTTTACCTCTCAAACACTACAAAAATCTGAAGTGTATGTGTTGTTGTTGTGAACATACTGTCACCACCAAGATGCACATCTTTGCTCCAGTTGTCTAACAGTAAGCTTTGGGGATTTTTTTGTTTTGTTTTGTTTTGTTTAACTTCCTCTACTGTCCTACTCCAGTGTTTAGTGGCAAATCTTTTTCTAGCCCAGTTTCTCGTAGTTCCAGTTGTTTTAAACTGCTGACTTATTGATCTGAGTAGATATATGGACATAGGAGAGCATGTATTTTCCTGTGGCCCTTTCCCCAACTCGAGAAGACTAACATGCATCTATCTGCCTTAATGAAAAGCAAGTTCTCATGTTTTTTCTAATTTTAAAGAATGACTATGAGAAATCAGTTCTTACGTCATGGTGACTGACCAGGGATACAGGAAGTATTGACATACTAAAGTAAAGTTCTCAGTCACACCACTATCCTAACGACAAAGCAAAATAAAAACGTAAAGAAAGCCTCACTTACCTTCTCATTCTGTCAGATTATGGAACTGAAAAAATAGAATTTATTTATTTGTGGGCTTTTAAGGCATGCCAATAAAAATGGTGGGAGATGTACTCGGTTGTGAAGCAAAGATAAACACAGATGAAACTTTACTTCTCACACAATTATTTCAAAAGCACAGTTAGCAATGGAATAAAAACACCTAAAATTATAGTTTTAATTCATTTTGTTACATTTTTAAAATATTTTTTTGCTTAACTGTATGTTCACCCCCCCTTTGTTGCTTTTATTTTACTCCCAAGCATTCGAATGACGGTGAAAGACATTAATGCTGCAACAATGTAGTCACCAGTGAAACTTTTTTCAGAAAATTAAATTATGATTTTACACCTTCACAATTATGTTTCACAGTAAACAATAAATCTCGAAAAGCTTAATCATTCAATTTCAGTGTCTTTTTTTTTTAACAGCAAAAACAGATACATAAAGCGCCTCGAAAAGTATTAATACCTGTTGGACTTTGCCTATATTTTATTTGATCATATTACAGCCATAAACTTCCTCTGCTCCTATAGTTTTTTTCTAGACATAATGGCTGTGAGTATTTTAGGAGTTCCTCTGCCCATCTAAGGTTTTAAGCAAATGACCAATGCACTCACTGCAAAACCCCCTAAAGACCTCCATAAAATTGAGGTCTGTTAAAAATGTATCATTGTGATCATTAGTATTTGCAAATGTTGTAATGATGTTTTTAAAATGGGGCTCCTTCAGCTTGCAAAACACAAGCATCAGACATTTGGTTACCACCAAGAGAAATTTAAATTAAGAAAATAAACTTTAAAAAGTCCTGTTTTGTAGAAAAAGTGGAATTCCATCAATACATTATGCATTACTAATGCATAATTTATATACAGATAAAATTTTCATCAAGGAAACATGATGACTGAGGTACATGCAATTACAAGCATTGCTCACATCAAAGTGAAATAAACTGAAATAAATAAGTGATGGTATGAAAGGAAACACATTCAGGCTAGTGGAAGCACAAAAATCCAAATGTTTATAATGATATTTTAGCTCAAGGAAAATATACCAATCAACTATTAAAAGTCGACTGAGCTTCAACTTTCTTCACCTAACTCGGGTTTGAAAGTACCCTCATGTTTTTTGTGGGCTAAGTTTTATGGTATTGCTCAAAAAAGACAAACAAAAACAGCATGATTCACTTGTTCGTTTGAAGATTTTTCTGCACTTTGCTTTGATCTGCAAATGGAAGATACAGAACCCTTTTAATTTTTAAAACATTTCCACACCCCTTGAAATACTTTATATGTTGTAATGTTAGATGTTACAATATTTAATAGGTCAACACAATGTTCCCACTAACTGAAGTGGAAAGGAAAGGATGTGAGGTTTAACAGTAAATATACGTGCACGACTTTTGGAATGTGTCTCTTGTCTGGTCTTTAGGTCTGGACTTTGACTGGGACACTGTTATACAGAACATACTTCCATCAAAATGACACGATTCTTTGTGTTCCATGATGTACAGTAAAATCCCAGCATGTTGAAGTTTGTTTTGCTGACACCTGACAAAATGTGACAAACTAGCATTTTTTTTAAATTAATCCTTTTGTAATATACTATATGCAGTAAGTGGTAACACTTATTTGAGAATCACTAGTAAATGCAATGGGTTAATCTTCATGTGATCAATTCAGCTTCTACATTTAGTTTTAGAAAACCTCAAATTATTTTATGTTATTGATATTTGATGCTCATGCTCATGATCAGCATGAGCATCAGTTTAATCCAGTTGCTGTCAGGGTTGCGTTCTAAGCAGTTGCACAAACACTTTAAATATATCTCTCAACACATCTCTCGGTGTTGTATTTACAGTTCCACTCTTTTCCACTTTTACAAAGACATCTGGTTTAGAGGTGAATTAGCCGTTTCAGTTAATGGCCAATTCACCTCCAGAGTCTATTAGCACGGTGCGCCGTACCTGCTGTTTCTCAAACCGCGCTGCTAATTTTAGACAACTCTCTGGTTGCATTAAAACAAGGTGAAACACAAAAACAAAAGGGTGCTTAACATATATCCTTTTTCAAAGCACTTCACAGAAAGAATATGCAGATTTTTTTCAACATCACGTGTACAACTGTCAGATTAGTTATTTTCACACCATTGTTCCACAGTAAAGCAACAGAAACAAAACAAGCATTTAAAAAAAATCCCTCTGGTATTATTACTTCAAGAAACAGTATGCTTATAGACCTTTAACATATGTTTCAGTTTTTTAAGCTGACAACTTTAATTTAAAGTGAACATAGCATGCTTTTAAAACCTTATTTTTCCCATTTAAATCTTTTAGTTGTGGTCTGTATAAAGTGGAACTGCTTTGGTGCAGCTCCACAGGCCCCTCCTCTAACCCCTGTTCTGAGGTGTGTCTGACAGCAACTTGTTTTGACGGCGTCTCTTTAAACACAAATGAGGCACGTCACTCGCATCCAGGTAACAGAACATTCAACTCACCGCCGTTTGGCAATTTTTGTAGTCTGAGAGCAGAGATACGATTATTTGTCGGCACAGAATCGTCACTGACTGCATTTGGATCATCTGTTTCCCAAGACAAGAACGGCAAAATAATGCTGAATAGTTTGTGTAATAATATTATTCAAGACGCGCAGTACGGTTACTTCCTTAAGGAGCTAAATGACCACACACTGCTAACATATGTAGAAGGAAGATGCTAGCGATGTCAAAAGAAAGGCTAGGACATTATATCAACACACAATAAATCCATGTCTAAATTAAAGATAGTCATTTTAGCGTTATTTTTAGCTTACCACTTTGCTGTGTTCATCATTTCATAAACAGAAGGAAATGACCTCTCAGTCAAACAAAGTCTGTCGGTAAATCATTCTAAATACTGGCAAACTCATTCTTGAAGTGCTTCAGACAAACAAAGAGGACTTTCCCAATTGAAATGGATACACTCCTTCGGAAAAAAAATAAAAAATAGAAGATTTGCTTAATTAGTTAGCCAGACTTCCATGACCTTGCCTAGATGTTCTGTAGCAAATACTGGGAGGGAAGAGAGAAAACCACACACATACAAAAAAAACAGATCTTTCTTTTTTCTGATTTCTTAACCTTCTTTGAATCTTTGGACAGTGCTTCAAATATGCATGGTGTACAGCACATTTACCTACTCCCCAGTTGCTAGTGTCAGCATTACACTGTTATAATAATGCAGTCCAACGTACCCCCTGATAAGAGTTATGAAGGCTCTTAGCCTTCATAGCAATGCTTTCTGCGGCGCTTACACATTCCTGTCTTGTTCGCCACTCTGTCACCATAAAAAGTTCCTTATGGAAACCCAAAATTCTGCCAAGCAAATCATTTAAGTTGGGGCATTTTCAATTGCATCCTCATCAGGTGAATGCTCACGAGATGTTCATCGACTTAACAAGAAATATTGCGACACTTTAAGATAGAGATCCCGTATAAACATAGGACAATGTACAATAACTTATGTAAAAAGATAAAGGAAATATGTGTCGTCTCTGCTTTAAATAAAACCTTGAACAACACCACTGCTTTACACCGTTATAAAATGCCGTATTTAGTCATATTTCTTTCCCGTGGATTCAGCCACGGGAAATTAACTTTGAACTGCTCACTCTGATTGCGCCTCATTTAAAATTGAAAATACTTCAGGTGCTGTAAAAATATGATAAATTTTAAACTCTCATACAATCACCTGATGGGGAATGGGTGGGAGTCTGGCTTTACAGCAGCCACGTTTCCTGCTTCTCCCACAATCAATTAGATCTGTGAAATCCATTTCTCTTTGCATGTTTGCTCTTGTTTGCAATAATTACAACCTCCACCCCAAACAGGCATGATAAACACCTCCTGATTTGGAAGTGTTTGTTCAGATCGGCGGGACCTGCTGCTTGTCTTGCTGTTTATAAACCATGGAAATCTACGGGGATTACACAGGCTCATCACCATCTGTGGCATTACTCCAAAACAGGTCTGAATGAGAAGAGCCCTATCGGGGCACCAGGAGGGGGAGGCAGAGGCAGACTGACATATAATAGGTTGCTTTCACCTCGTCTTCACAACAATGTCATCGCCATTATTCACTTTTAGCAAAGACGCACACCCGCGCAGACAAATGAACATGCAAAATGTTTCCTCACATATCCCTATTTTGAGAGTAGATTATTTATTTCGATGCAACGAGATGTTCTTTTCAAAGTCATACCAAATGTTTCAAAAGTGCTATCTATCTATCTATCTATCTATCTATCTATCTATCTATCTATCTATCTATCTATCTAT